>NC_061096.1:38397181-38437181 GCF_015104395.2 Macrobrachium nipponense
AAAATGTCTTGAGAGAGAGAGAGAGAGAGAGAGAGAGAGAGAGAGAGAGAGAGAGAGAGAGAGAGAGAGAGAGAAGCATTTCCTGTCTTGAGAGAGAGAAGCGTTTCATGTCTTGAAAGAGAGAGACAAGCGTTTTAATTTTTGAGAGAGAGATAGAGAGAGAGAGAGAGAGAGAGAGAGAGAGAGAGAGAGAGAGAGAGAGAGAACTTTCAGACGAGTGACGCACTTAGGCTATTTATGAAGGAATTAAAGGTGAGTGTAGGCGGTGAAGGAAAACGTCGACAATGCCGCAACATCTCATTCCTCCCCCTCGCCCCCTATCCTTTGCTCCCTTCAGGAGCCCTCTTCCACATCACGCCGGGGATTCCCCTTGGCCTACTACCCCGAGTGCCAGGGCCTCCTCCTCCACCTTCGAGTGTCAGGACCTCCTCCTCCTCCTCCTCCGAGTGCCAGGTCCTCCTCCTCCGAGTGGCAGTACCACTACCTCCGAGTACCAGGACCTCCTCCTCCTCCTCCTCCTCCGAGTGGCAGGTCCTCTTCCTCCGAGAGGCAGGACCTCCTCCTCCTCCTCCGAGTACCAGGACCTCCTCCTCCTCCTCCTCCGAGTGCCAGGTCCTCTTCCTCCGAGAGGCAGGACCTCCTCCTCCTCCTCCGAGTGCCAGGTCCTCCTCCTCCGAGTGGCAGGACCTCCTCCTCCGAGTACCTGGACCTCCACCTCCTCCGAGTGCCAGGTCCTCCTCCTCCGAGAGCCAGGAACTCCTCCTTATTCTCCGAGGGCCGGGGCCAACAGCCCACCACCACCACCTCCCCCTCCGAGTGCCAGGTGTATTCTCGCATCCTGACAAACATCTTCCTCCGTCCCACACGCGGCCACTTGAGAGTTGGAGAGGTGAAAAGAGCCTCCCGGGAGGAGAAGAAGAAGAAGAAGAAGAAGAAGAAAAGGCTTTTTGAAGAACAAAGGGACAGATCTGCCTGCAAGTGGATGCTGCTTGCTAAAATAAGGAAGCTGGCAGTCGCAAACAGCAGGCGGCCGGGTGATGAATTTGGAGACAGTTATTCATAGGTGTTGGAAAGGGGTGCATTGGTCGATTGCTTTATCAGTCTGGCGTTGCAACAGTAAATGTACCAACTGCACATAAACACACAACAAATTTTTTGTACATCTCGAACGTATAACATCTGGATCTTCTTGCATGCTAGGCGAGTATGAATGAATTGGAATATATTGGTATGTATGTATATATTGATATTTACATTTGTACATGCATATATAAATGTACACACACACACACACACACACACATATATATATATATATATACTATATATATTATTAATAATTAATATATGTATCTTGATTTCAGCGACCCACTTCAATTATAAGAGAGTGGGAGTGACTGCAGCGCAGCTGACATTTTGCTTTAGTGCATAAGAGGACAAGCCAAACAAGGAGGGGAATACGTTCTCAAGTCTTACGAGTTGAAGGTCAGCAGTATATTGCTGTTTTTATTTCCCCGTCAATTACGACAGCAACTGGTCTCTTGAACCTATATTAGGGGGTAAATTTCCAGTATATACAATCACATATACAAGCATGCATGCATACATACATATATACAAGTACATAGAATCATCCTTGAATGTTATAATTTACATGCTTTTCTATCTATTTATTAAATTGTTAATTTATTTTTTCTTTTCTAATAACTAATATACTCTCCAAGAGAAATAATCATATTTCATACCGCAAAACTAGAAATTGGAAATAATTAACAGCATGAGCTAACTGCATCACTTGCAAAATGGATACTATAAATACACGTTAACACTAAGAACTATCTCCCAACTCACGGGAAAGATAATCCTGGACAGACAATGAGTATTATAAGCCTTAGCGTGGGTATTACTATTATAAGCCTTAACAAAGAGAATGTATTGGATAACGACGGTGCTTGAAAACTTGGCAGGGATATAGTTTTACGACACAAATGACTCTTAAAATACAAAACTCCGTTCAGGTGTAGGTATTGCAAACCTAAGCAGAAAATGAAACTCAAAATTTTATTCTTCTGCTTCTAATTAAAAAGAAAATACAGACTTTCCTTGTAGCAATCATGAATATAATTTCACGGCAATTCTTTGTACGTCTCATTAGAACGTTTTAAAGAGAGGAAACGCTACAAAAACTAACCTATAAATTTACTCGACCTAAAACTGACTAGGTTACGCTAGTGTAAAGTTTGGAAATAATGGCTGCCACAACCCTACACAAGAAGAGCATTCTGGAGAGGAAACTTCTTATGGAGTCTAAAAGAGAACAACTTCCCGGGAAGAATTTGGTGGTGGGACTTTCGGCCCAAATAAGAGGAAACTTTTCCCCCACAATAGGTGCTGAAAGTCTAATCAGGAAGAAAGTTTAAGAGGCATATGGTAATCTCACCGCCTCCACAGCGGGCGTATTGTACGCACAAGGAATCCGTAATTATTTTAATCAGGGAGGATGGCCTGATGCAGATGAGGATCTTTGTTCATAATGCTTCAAAGAATATTAGACCTGAATTGTAATACTAGAGGGAATCAGAGCGAGCGAGACTTCAAACTAATGTGACGTCATCTATTACGGATACAATGACAAAGCTGATCAATTTCTAAAGGAATATCATATAATATACTACTATTATTGTGCCATTACTTTCTTACTTAATGAGGAAATGCTTAAGCCTACTGACAGTAACAAACAAACAAAAAAAAAGTCATTCCTGAAACATTATGACCTCATTGGCAGAACGAATTCTCTCTCTCTCTCTCTCTCTCTCTCTCTCTCTCTCTCTCTCTCTCTCTCTCTCTCAAATGTGAAAAAAACAATTAACTGATAACATATAATATAATAGATATTGCTCAGTGGCCTAAAAAAATTTCGGGTCAAAGGCAGCTGTCCTTGCCACCAAATTACAGAGCTGTCAATCAATGCTAAAAAAACAATTACCTAAGAAGATGATGAAGACTGAAGAATATGATAAAAGGCACAGAAATGTACAAAAAATATATATAAACGTATAAATATCCATTAATATTTAAATGAACATATACAGGAAGGCCAAAATAAAAAGAACTAGAAAAGCAAGGTAGAAGTCTGTCGAAAGGCTATCAACTGGGCAAAATCTAACTAACTCAAAGAGATCATAAAGTATCTGTAAACTATAATAAATAAAATTGTAAATACATACTTTGGACCATTATAAACTGTAGCAAACTAATTTTAATAAAAAATAAGATCACTCTTTCGCTTTTGGTAAGGCCGCAGCTATAAAAGCAAACTCACTCACTCACTCACACACTCTCTCTCTCACACACACGTACACACACACAAACAGGCGATAGGAATAAACATAAAAAAACTTATAAAACACAGGAATAATACAAAAATGCTCGTTAATAAACAGAAATATCCAAAAGTATCAGTCATTCGCGTTCAGTCCGTAATATACGTGTACCAGACAGAATCACTAATGGGCCTGCCTTGTTCAGGATTTACTGACAAATGAAACTGCATCGCGCGAAATGTACAACGGATTCAACACAAATCCCCATTATGAAAAGGGGATTAATGAGTGTGCGCAACAGTTAACAGCTGCGTGACATCTCTCTATTTCGTCTCATAAAGACGTGATTTGTTTTCTTGCATTGAGTGTTTAAATGCACTAGAAAATATAGCTTTCATCCTAAATAATTTTCTTATCATTTATTAAGAAAGTGGCTTTAGCTTAATCGTAACACATACATATATAATATATAATACATAATATATATACATATTTACTTGAAAGTTGGGTGAAAGTTACATGAAGGAACAATTTACCTCAGGATGTAATGTCAAGTGAAGAATTCTTGTATTTTAATCATTTATTCACGATTTATTGCAATTTTTATCTATTTATTAACATGTTAACTTATCTCTGTTTTCTCCTAACTGATCTCTTCTTTCGGTAAATTTCCCATTATCTTCAATTATTTCTTTCGAATGAACAACATATTCTTAGGAAGCTTGAATTTCAATGGCCACTATAATAATAATAATAATAATAATAATAATAATAATAATAAAATAATAATAATAATAATAATAATAATAATAATAATAATAATAATAATAATTCCAAATTATTTCCGTTATCGTTTCTCAAGACAGTCACTTAATTCTAAGATATATACATACATACATACATAAACGAAAGTTACGAGTACAAGGCCTCCACAATTACCACATGCTTTCCAATACTTTGTAATTAAATGTCATCCTCATTTTGTCATCAGCGTAAAAACAAGGTTCCAGACGAAATTATGCATTATCTCAAGAACAAGGTCACCATAATAGAGTCAAACGTTCAAACTATTTTAGTACTAAGATTTTAAGACACGAGGATCATATCACACTTGCTTATTTTTCTTATTTTACTTTGTTATTTGCCTTATTTACTTTTGTATTCTATTTCGTACCCTGCTTTTCTTCTAAATTTTCTCCTCTGTTACGGGGTGCTTTCTCTATTGAGGCTCTTGTAGCGTTCTGTATTAATGATGATGATGATGATGATATGGCAAAACTACCAGATCAAAAACTAACAACCTACATATTTACGTCCGATATTTAGTCTTCTTAACTTCGACAACAAAGTACAATAATTACTAAGTACCACTAATCAGGATGTTGTTAACAACCTCCGTTAGTTATGCGAAGTTATTAGGCGATATAAGGGAGGCGAGAATATTAGTGCTTATGCTGCCATAAACATACTTCACGGATCATTAGCTCGGATGAAGGGCTGGGGAAGAGAGAGAGAGAGAGAGAGAGAGAGAGAGAGAGAGAGAGAGAGAGGAGAGAGAGAGAGCACTATTCGAGGTGCATTAAGCTATATGGTGGATGGAAAATAAAAAAAAATGACAAAGCTAATTACCAGTCATTACGACTGCCAATGTATAAGGTTTCAAGTTTACAACTGAATAAAGAAGAGAGATCTCTCTGGATGGATTAAATCAAGCTACTGGTTAGTTGACGTCATTTGAACAAAAACTGATCATAAATCAATTCATAACTAGTTAATAACACTTAAGCCAGGTTCTACGTAACGCTTTATTCTGAGTCGATGCGTTGATAACGTACGCCAGAGTTAATCTTAAAAACTGATAAGACGTAATGTAATAAAAAAAAAAAGCTTCTCTCACTATCTTCCTAACCCTATAAAAGTGTTCACTATCACCTTGTCTCATCCACAGGAGTTAATCTTCTCAGGCGTAAAGCCTTGCTCCTCTAGGCGCACTGATGTTTATTCACATATTATACCTGTGGGATGCTAGAGCAATTATACATAAAATAGCCTCCCTGCTTTCATAATGAGATCTTGTATTTCCTATGAGCATTCCTAAGCAAGTAAAAAAATTACTATAGTGAGTAAAGCCTACACACACACACACACACACACACACACACCCACAATATATATATAGATATATCACACACACACAATATATATATATATATATATATATATATATATATATATATATATATATCTATATATATATATATATGCTTAAAAATCACAGTAGATGCCCGTGACTTCATTAAATAAGCTAATACCACAGGGAAAATGATAGGCAGAAATCCAAGCGCTTTCGTCTTTACTAAGACATTGTCAAGGAACGAATGAAATACAGTTGGAAAGAAAGTTATCAGGTAAACAACAAGATCAAGAATACCAGATGTTTAATTGTCAAAAGGGTACAAATTAAAGAGATTATGCAGGATTATCGGATATCACATGGTCACAAATCTAAACATAAATTTAACCCTAACAGAAACTACAACGTATCGTATAGTCCAAAACATGTAAAAACTGAATATATTAATTTTGTTGCTTATATATATCTACAACTTTTTTTCATTATGAAGGCATCAAGTTTAAATAAACCAAGACTTAAATTTAGAACATTTCCATTATTTGACTTGATGAAACAAGATTCAATGATATTCCTTTTAACTGTGTCATTACATGGGATTAAGGCTCTTGCTTGACTCCAGCAAGAGCCTTAATCCCATGTAATGACACAGTTAAAAGGAATATCATTGAATCTTGTTTCATCAAGTCAAATAATGGAAATGTTCTAAATTTAAGTCTTGGTTTATTTAAACTTGATGCCTTCATAATGAAAAAAGTTGTAGATAAATATAAGCAACAAAATTAAATATATTCAGTTTTTACATGTTTTGGGTCACTATACGATACGTTGTAGTTTCTGTTAGGGTTAAATCTGTTTAGATTTGTGACCGTGTGATATCCGATAATCTTGCATAATCTCTTTAATTTGTACCCTTTTGACAATTAACCATCTGGTATTCTTGATCTTGTTGTTTACCTGATAACTTTCTTTCCAACTGTATTTCATTCGTTCCTTGACAATGTCTTAGTAAAGACGAAAGCGCTTGGATTTCTGCTTATCATTTTCCTGTGGTATTCGCTTACACATACATACATACATACATACATACATACATATATATATACACATACATACATACATATATTATGTGAGTGTGTGTAATGTACACATACCCTACATGCACACATACATTAACTCATGTCTGCTAGAGGATAAAACCGGTATTGTACATGTAAACAATATATACTCATTCTGCCCAAAGACAACAAAGTGGTCGTACTCTACCCACCTTAATGAGATGCACTTTGCCATATCAAGATGCTCTTCAACAGTGTTAAGTACCTCTTATAAGGTTATAATGAGCTACAGTTTTACAATTCAAGATACGCAATTAGGTCAGGTACCTGGTATCAGGTCATCGCCCAATCCTTGAGTTTGAATAAGTCATAGATTCATCATAACTAATATAAGAATATTAACCAAGTAAAAAACAAACGGAAGCAAGGGTCAAGCATAACCACCTACATAGTCAAGTGAAAAATAATCAGTAAAGTGCAAAAATATATTCATTATAGTTCAAGACTATTAATGATGTTTAAGAATCATTATCACAGTCCCACAACTATCTAGAAAACAATATTAAGGCGCACAGATACCATCAATGCCATCCACATAGATAAACTCCAATCGTCAAGTAGTTCCAAGTGAACTTCATAAATCCCATACATTAGTAACATCGTTCCCGTGTCACTACTGGCATGAGTGATTACACTATGTCATCAATGACAATATAAAAACGTCAATCGAGCTAAGGTATGGATTTAGTGGATGTGGCCACGCGCCAATGACTGACTGACTTAGTTAACAAACTTATACATACACACACGTTTATATGCATACATTCATACAGTACATACATAATACATAAATATATTATATATATATATATATATATATATATATATATATATATATATATATATATATATATATATATATATAAATTTGTGTCGTTTCAACGCATGCGCAGATGCTGATGAATCTTTCAATAAGTATTTGCCTTACGGCATGAAGTTGCGAATTAACTTATAATTTAAATCCAAACCGTATTTACTCTTACTTTACTACCCTACCGGCTTTCGCATCTTCTTACGACCCAGTGACACCTGCACCAGCCTGCTGAGGTTTGCTAGAAATTTGAGCAAGACCAGTTGTTCACCATGTGCTTCACCTTCATCTGTTACCCAACATATGTATCGAAATGTCTGTAAAAGTTCTCAGGCAAAATTGCAAATCCTTTCCATGAAGATTATTTATCAAATTCCTCAAGTTGATAAATTGTCCAAGAAAAGCTGAATGCGCGTTTGGAACAAGCAAACCACACAGTGTAATAAAAAAAATACTGTATTTTTCAGGCACGTGTTTATTGCACCCCAGAGCACAAGCTTCCTTCCTTAACTCCATAACCGTCCTTCACAATGATGGCAACACCTTGGTGCAACACTTGCCCCAGCCATAATCCGAGTCACAAAAATGGCGAGAGAGAGGGGCGTTATAGCTTCGAAAATCTCCTGTCACGTCGATATCGCACATAAAAGACATCAGGGCCGGATTTCCTAACTTCCTGCAGCAGCAGCCTCAAAGGAAATACAAACATCTGAAGTCTACGCAAGACTCCGTCTAAGGTGGGATAAATCCTTCGGTAAGTAGTTCCTCTCTCCTGAAGGGAATGCTGGTTGTGCGTTACGTCGGGTAGGGCAGTTTCAAAAGTAGATGCGACTGAAGAGGATACTGGTAATATACATAACAACAGTAAAGCAAACTTTATTTGAAATATAATTCAATCGGATACAGAACAGTTTTACAACCCAAATCTGAATTTCTTCCAAGTATTCCTTTACTAACCCAGGGCAAACTTATCGAATACTTTTGCATAGCAACTGAGATGCAACATCTAAAACTGAGAGATATTAAAATGTTCAAAAACGGCAATAAGAAAAAACTATAAAAAACAATATAATCAAATGTAGAATATCATCTTGCAAACGGCTTGAATTTATGAAAGTACATGAAGATACCGACTTTAGTTGACATATAATAAAAACCGAATTTAGTTGACATAAAAACGAAAGCACGATTCTATAAATAACCTATTTTCCAAGAGGGAAATGACCTAAATCAGTTACAAAATAGTAAATCATTAATTCATCTCGATAAGAATACACGAGTTTTGCGTTTAGCCTGACCCTGAGTCAAGCCAGCCTACTTCCATTGATAATCCTTAAATTGATTTTCGATATCGCATTATGAAATTACAAAACGTGAACACAAAAGAACAAGAATGAATTTCCGTTTTTTCGCTCACATGATCTTTGTTTCCTGTTTTACACAAAAAAACACACATTGGTAATAAAATATTTATAAAAATATATTTTTCACATCAAATACGATAAAAAAAAATCTCATTACAAACATGATGCAGCACAAAAGTTTCCACCTGCTAGTCTTTAAAATGTTTGCACGAAACCAAATATAACAAAGTTTAATTCCCGTTTTCATTTAAATGTTCATCGGTTTTTTATCCACAACTACTCCATTTACACAAGAATATTCTCAATTATTAATCATGTGATGCACGTATGCTATTCATATAAAAATATACGTATTTTATATATTCATATAAAAATATACGTATCCTATATATATTAATATAAAAATATACGTATCCTATATTATATAAAAATCTATGAACCATATTCATGTAAAAAACTGCATATGATTCCAATGTAATATCAAAAATATATACTAAGCATAGTGTAAAAATTCTCTCTCTCTCTCTCTCTCTCTCTCTCTCTCTCTCTCTCTCTCTCTCTCTCTCTCTCTCTCTCTCTCTCTCTCTCTCTCTCTGATACCATTTTCATTTTGTTTTATGACCAGAAAAAGCCATAAAAATATAATCAAGCCGAAGAGATAAAGCAAGATAAAAAAAATTGAGATTGGCATCTACTACATCATCAATTACGATTATGTGATACAGAGCTCAGAGTAAAAACAGAGTAAAAACATAAAAGGGAATATTTTTATATGACCTCTACTCTAGTGTTTACCCGAGCTTAAATGTCCAAATAATGGGGGTGTAGCTGAACTGTACATATAGTATTTTCAGGGATAAAATATCCTAGGAAATGTTCAATGCTCTCTCAAATTCAGACGTAATGTAGATGTAAATAAACCCAGTATAAAGGCAGGTACCTTTTAACTTTCGAATCAGAAACAGGCAATGAAACCTGGACTTCCTGATAAAAGGAGACTACATTCTGGAGTAACTGAACAGGAGCTAGACATACCTTATTTATAAAGTTCGTTCAAATTAAACAATAACACTCATCTTATCCATCAATATCTTAAGCGAAGAACGCATAAAATTCAAGAAACAAGTCAGTATTTTCACCTCTAAAGCAAGTCAGCATTCATTCTACTATTCTGAAATGTGTAAAATCATTCTTTTCACGTTGGGCTAATATACTCATACCCTTAGAAGGCCATATTATTTACTTCAAAAGACAACCTTTCTCTTCAGGATCAACTAAAGCATTAAATCCTACCAGTGACTACATACCTTCAAATCTAAACTCCAATTTAGCAAATGGCCCTTCTTTTTCCACCTTTTCTATAGACACTAATTCAGACTGTGTTCTCCAAAGCTTACTGAAGGTTTCATTAACTCACGGTGGGTTTCACCGAGTTTTGCTTTTGCAGTGAGATGGGAAAGTCTGAAGCAACATAACCACTGATTTTGCATCTCTGCCTTCAAAGGCATTTTTTAAAATGTAATGACTCATGAACATTCAAGACTTTCCATATATATATATATATATATATATATATATATATATATATATATATATATATATATATGTATATATATATATATACATACGACTATACATATATAAAACACACACATTCATACATACATATATATATATATATATATATATACTAATATATATATATATATTATATATATAATATACACATATATATAAATTTTCAATATCTTAAAATTATCACTATTTTTCCAGTATAATAACTGTAAATTACACTTAAAAAACGAAGCTTCTAAACAAATCAAGCCAGAACGACCCTACTATTTATATATTTATAGACCTTATTTATGCTCTTCATGTACCACCGCAAAAAAAAAAAAAATTACTGGTAATTTATGTTTTTTTTTTTCCAACGTAAAATAACACCACGATTACTTTCCAGCAAGGAAAAATAAAAAAAAACGGAAACGTAAAGAGCAAAGAGGGGGGGGGGGCGGCGGGGGGAGACATTAACCAACTGTTAATAATGATATAAAAGGAATTGAGGAGGAAAGCGCAAGGAAAATCCAAAGACATTATGCAAATGCGAGAGCATTAAGGGAGAGTTACAGTTCGACTAAGCAGCAGGGGGACGAGGTTCTCATGGTAACCATGACGAGGAGAGAGAGAGAGAGAGAGAGAGAGAGAGAGAGAGAGAGAGAGAGAGAGAGAGTTTAAACACACCTTCCATCATACTCGGAAGGAAGAGTGGGAAATAGATTTGAAATGTTGATAAGGGAAGATAGATAAGGCAAGACTGGTAAGATAAGGCAACGCAGGTAATCTAAGGCAAGACACGTAAAATAAGGCAAGGCAGGTAAGATAAGGCAAAACAGTTACGATAAAGCGAGAAAGGTATGATAATAAGGCAAGATAAGCAAGATTATAAGGTAAGATAAGTAAGATTATAAGGTAAGATAAGTAAGATAATAAGGCAATATAGAAGAGAAGTCAAGATAGGTAAGATAAGGCAAGATACCTCAATACCACAATGTTCGAAGTCGCGTTCCTTTTAACCAAAACAACGGAACCTAATATTCAGATTACATTAAAAAAAAAAATCTGAGATTTCCTCATCCAGAATTTCACTTGGCAAAGCAGAGTCGCTGAAACTTTAAGACAAACCAAACCAAAGAAAATAAAATCAAATCAAATCAAATAAAATACGGGCAAAAGAAAATAAGGAAAACCAGGTGTTCGATACAAATGTTTTCCTTAGGCAAATAGAAGCACCTCTGCACAAACATCCTTTTCCTTGGCTCTGAGGAGCAACAAAAATAGTCCCAGAATAGTCTGGGGTTTACACAGGGGCAGCTCAGATCCTGCTACGTTTTCTATTCTGAAACCTCTCTCGAAATTACAAAAGTTGAGCGAGGGGAGGGGGGGAGGGGGGGGGGGGAAGTGAGAAGGGAGGGGGAGCTTGCGAAAAAAAATCTGAAACCACAACACTGTACCTCAAAGGACATTTTTATTTATTTTTTTTTGTCTCTCCCTCCCTTCCCTTTCAGCTCAAGTAGTCAATCATCTGCACTGTGCATGTCACCGAGAGAGAGAGAGAGAGAGAGAGAGAGAGAGACGATAACCATAGCAGCCGACACCCTTACCTCTGGCATCCAGTGCCGCCTCCTCCTTCCTCCTCGGCCATTTCCAAAAGGCTTTGATCCCGTCGACCATCCACCAGGTGGTCAACAGGTGCACCTGATATCCGCCTTTGACCTAATATGGTTTAGCAGACCCGAAGGCAGCTTACACCAACTGAGGTTACATTCTCGGTCTTTTCTCTTCCTTTCATGCCTCACTGCCTGTCACAATTTCATATCCTTCCATGATTGATTAATTGATTGATTTATGGATTTTAGGCAACTATGGCCATTCAACGCTTAAAATCAAACATTAATTTAGCTAAAATTCATTAACACTATAAATTAAGTTTTCGTTAACTTAATTTCAGTCATGCAGATGACGGAAAAAATAACTGGAACATTTTCATTCTCGCACACACACACACACTTATTACTCATGCATGCACATACATTAAATACGGAAAGTGTTAGGCCTTCCCCGCCGGTTTAAGCCAAATTTCCATTTTCATGCTTCATAGGACATTCAATATCCCTCCACTTGCATTAAATAACACCAAGATACTTAGGTGACAAATTTGCTGATGCCATGTCTAGCAAATGATTTATTAAGATCCAAATGTAAGACAACCAAAAGAAAGTTGTGATAAGCAGCTCCATATTTCCAAAAAAGTTGTGATAAGCAGCTTCATAATTGCAAAGTGAGGTATTTTTCCATAAGATCACTTCTTATCACAACTTAATTCTATCTATTACAGACCTAACATCGATAAAACACGAATTTCGGGGACTCATCCAAATCATCATTAACTTACTATCCACATATAAAGCAATAACCTGTAGAAAATATACCTACACCTTCAAGGTCAAAGTATGTTTCCTAAACAGTTAAACTATGAACTCTTAAACTAGCCACTGATTGTGGGTTGAACAGAGGACTGAATTTACTTGAAGAAGTCATTTTCTTTTCAGAGGAAGAACATATACATTAACATTAAATATCATACAGGACATACAGAAGGAAGCGTCAACTGCAGTTTTCGTGAAAATATAATCTATTTCTAATTATTCAGCCAGGAATACATAAAGGAAAGGAGTAAATTAGTTGAACTAAAATGCTACACGAAACAACAGGAAAATTGTTATCTAGTGAAGGTAATATTAAGAAAAAGAAAACTATGAGGACAAAAAGACAAAACAAAAGGATGAAACATCCCCAAAAACTAGAAAAGCACCACTAGAGCAACCGAGGCGCCGTTGCAAAGGCAAGGGCCCTCAACCTCGGAAGCCCGACGATTAGTGTTGATGGAAATAACAGTGGGAAATACACGAATGATTCAGTCTGGTGCACAAAGGCATATGATCAGTGTCCTATGACTCTCTCTCTTCAAAAACAGAAGGATTTATATATTCTGTTTAATATTTCTAAAACACTACTGTCATTATTCCCTGAAACAAACACTTGTATTATTGTAATACCTAGAGTCAGGTCAAAAACATTTTACATTTTTAACTTTTTTTTTCTTGAAGTCGAACTAGATTTGGAATGATCTCAATCCTGGATTTAAAAAAAAAAATGAAAAATAAATGAAAAATATTTTCTATAACGCTGGTTCTATAACATGAAATAATTTTTTAACTATAAGCAATATTCTTTGAGAATATTTATAGTCATTTCCTTCGTCTTGACTTAATAATAATCCAATCTTATTGAAAAGAGTTTGATGAATAGCAGGAAGACATATATTGGCATAGGGAAACACGATCCTCTAATATTTGAATAAATGACGCTGGTCACCAATTAAGGGGTTCACTATACCTTCCTTAGCAGTATGAAGACTTCATTTCTAATTTTTTATTTCCTTGTACGCTTGGGCTTCGTACTGACAAGAGCCATTCGTCACCATAAAAATTAAATTAATAGAATAAATAAATTACATAAAAAATTTACCTTAAAAAATCGTAAAAAAACCATCGAATTTTCTTTTTTGTCGTCTTGGAATCATTTCCGAACAACTATCACGCAGCTGCGGCATTTGTTATGAGGGCGTAGGTCTTGCAAAAATCTCGACCGCCACACCTCGAGAATCAGGTAGGAAATCAGGTCTACTACTCAAGGGTCAAGTCAGGCTCCACCCTGGTAGCTCCTACCTGACTTCCAAGTCGCCTTTCTAGTCTTCTGCCCACACAGCCTACCTACCTACTCTCCGTAACCTCCTTCTTCAGAAGTTCCTACCCTAAAACATATGCCCCCTCCCCCATCCCAATCTACTTCCGTCGCCTAAATCTGATTACCATTAATACGAGCCTTTTCCTGTCCTACCAACCTGATCTACTACTCTCCTCTATTTTATCTGTATTTCACTCACACCATTCTTCTCTAGTCCCATTTCGAATCTTTTGATTTACTTCTTTTTGGCTGCAAGATCCAGGTCTTTCTGGTCGTAATTTTCACCTATATTTGACTGCAAGATTCAGGTTTTTTTTAGCTTCAAGATTCACTTCTTGGCTGCAGGCAATACCATGCTCCGTATCAAGTTCATGGCCAATTTTTTTTTTTTTTTTTTTTTTTTTTTTTTAAGATCTAGTTTGATTTTTACACGCCCATCTCCCTCAAGAAGTAGCCACCATGCCCATAGCAATTCTAGTTTTTACCTCCACTGCATTCTTCATTCCTCGACAGTTTATTTCCCAGGTGATTTAACTGTTCCTCTTCTTCCACTGACCTAAAGTCAAAACCTACATTCTGAAGGGATGCTCTCAAGTAAATACTACAAGGTCAAAAATGTTACTTAAAAATTTAGCACTTAAATCATTTTGGTGATGGAACAACTGAACGTTTGATTTACTGATTACCCTAAAGTCAGGCTTAAATTTCATATTCTTTACTGTTTCCAAATAAATTCCTTATTCAACATTAAGAAAAAAAATCTAAACCAGCTAAAAAAATAAAATCTTGAAATGCTTCGGTTACTATTCTAATACGCCTAACCACTTCTAAAGTCTAAGCAATATTTTGATGAAAGTGAATATTCGAAATCCCGGACAAGATGCGCCAAACATAAAAACAAAATTGCTCCTATAAGCGGATGAGAATAGGGAATTCTGCCGACCTAGGGGAGAGAAAGGGAGGGGGATTGGGGTAGGGGTGGACTGAAGGAAAGGGAGGGGGTGAGAGGAGGGAGATAGAGATGATACAATCACGGGGAGATTCTAATTTCCATGGTGAAGCTGGTGGATAGCAGAGTAGGTCAGAGTCTAGGGAGGAGGGGAGGAGGAGGAGGAGGAGGGGAGGAGGAGACTAGGGAGAGGGGGGAGAGGGAGGAGGAGGAGGAGGATAAAGTCTCCCCCCATATAATCAACTCAACCGGATTCCCACCTCCTCCAACATCCCACTCCATTCTTCCCAAGGTTAAGCCTTAGGGAAAACAAGAAGGAAGAAGAAATTCTAGCTTGTGAGGGGAAACGGAAAAGAGATGATGACGTCAGGAGGAAAATAATAACTGATATCACAGAAAGTCTTGACAGATGGCGCTCGGATCGCATTTCCTGTCAATATTAGTAAGCATTGCTTTCCTTTAGTCCTTCTTTTCAGATCAATCCCAGATGGAAAGAGACCTCGCTGACAGCCAACAGTTAGCAAGTTCGTTAAGATATGTAATATACAATGGTTAACATCTACGCAATGAAATACAATATTCAGCTCTTTTATAATATATCTTGGGTCATATGAAACAAACTAAAATCATTGGTAGTGCTTACTTTCCAATATAATTACTAGTACTTAATTTATTTCCAATTTTATTTCCAACAGTATCATTAGTACTTATGTTCTTTCCAATATTACCACTGGTGCTTTGTTTCTAATATTGTCATCGGTACTTATCAACAGACATTAACACGGACGTAAAAAAAAAAAAAAAAAAAAAGATAGCCCCCTTAAAAAAAACCCTTGTTTTTTCCTGTTACAAAAGAAAATAGCCTCACGAAATAGGTCACTATGAATAACATCAACGCTTACGAGGAGTGAAGGCTTCTAATTAAGCCAAAAAATAAGTATACGAAAGGTCAAAGTTCAAGCTATCGGGTAATTAACGCTTAACCATAGACACGGAAGGTACAGGAATTATAAAACCTGCATAAATTAATGTTCACTTTCATTCTTACGATTTAAGCAATGATTTAATTGCAATGTAATTTTATAAGTAGCCAACAAGATAACCTGGTTTATTTTCACCAACGTACTTTAATTCATATTCTCTCTCTCTCTCCTCTCTCTCTCTCTCTCTCTCTCTCTCTCTCAAAGGTCATGTTAATTTATCTTGACAATCATCCTCATTTTTATGCGTCTCTCTCTCTCTCTCTCTCTCTCTCTCTCTCTCTCTCTCTCTCTCTCTCTCTAGATGTAATCCCTTTACTGAAAAGAAAATCCACCAAGAACGAGCGTCACCGCAGATCGAAGAGATAAAACCCACGCGCGCATCTCATCATCGAAAATAATTCAAAGGCGCTTTCGCAAAACTGACGACGACCCAGCGAAAGCTAATAAGGAGACCCGGGAACCAAGCAAATGCACTCTGTGTAGTATGTCCTTTAACCTTTCTTTCGAAAAGGGACAGGTGGATTATCGACTTCGTTTCTTGAAACCGCTTCAATGGGGAAGTTTCGAGGAATTCTTCAAGCAAATGCTATTTGCGACATGATTTCTGTGCCTGAAAGGATGCTTGAACTGGAAGGGGGATGAGAGAGAGAGAGAGAGAGAGAGAGAGAGAGAGAGAGAGAGAGAGAGAGAGAAAGCATAATTACGTAAAACATAATATCAAAACAAATCTACGTCAGCAACAAAAAAACTGTAAAAAAAATCGAGTTTTCTGTAAATGCTGCATGAAACTCTCAGCCACCGCCTGGTGGTGGCCTGTGTTATCGGCACCTATAGCGGTACCAAACGCACGATCATGACTAACTTTAACCTTAAATAGAATAAAAACTACTGAGGCTAGAGGGCTGCAATTTGGTATGTTATATGATTGGAGGATGGATGATCAACACAGCAATTTGCAGCCCTCCATTCTCTGATGAATAGCCATCTCAATAGTTTTCTTTTACAGAAAACTAAAAATGGAAGATAATGATCAATGACTACAAGGCTAAAATAACGGTACTGTAAGCACACAGAGATTAATCATTATACACAAACCACAGACATTCACCGGTTCAAAAAGTAAAATTCTTTACCTGGGCTGCTTTCACATAGACTAAATATAACGGGAATGTCCTAAACTTGCCTGTTAGCTCCTCTGATCTGTAATTTAATGATATTCGCTTCGAAAAAAATAATAAATGATGTAAAAATAACCATTTCTTCCAAGGAAGACACGCAACAGCAATGGGCAGTATTTCACTGAAGTGTTAAGATCTTAGCCTCACCGTCATTCAGTTCCCGAAAGTTATACATAAATTCAACACTGATTATTGTGCATAAGCGCTGACAGACAAGCTTAAATATTTCAGTGAAAAACAAAAAACAAGATGATCAAGGCCCAATCTGCTTTACTGAAGGTTTTCCTAAATGTCACTCAGGCCCTACTGTGGAAACACCCTGGCTCCTTGGGCCAAAGTTTAAATAAGTTTAAATCTAGACTAAATACGGATGAATGCATTGAACAAAATTTGACGAACTATATTCCAATGTCAAAACTGGACTCCTACTATGGCCTTATCTTGCAGCAAATGCCTTGAATAAACTTTATTTTACAGTGCATATTTGAGGTCCCGCAGTTTAGATAAAACGATTTTTTAAGTGGACATGTTCCTTTTTCCCTTATTCCTGATTATCTTCCCTTACAAGGGCAGAGACCCTTTTGAACAAACTTGAATCCCTGTTATCCAAAGTGACTATTTGCTAATTATGACTGAAATTCGTCCAGATGATCTAACGAAGACGACAAAAATATGATAGATATACCAAAGACATACATGCATACATATGCTGGAAAACTTCGATCTGAAGAGCTCATTTAAACTTTCAAATAAGTGAGCAAAAAAATAAATAAATAAATAATAAAGCTCATTAACGAAAGGTTGGAGATTCTCATACAGTAATGACATTAATCCCCAAACTTGAGCAATTAAAAAACCCCAAAAAACACAAGGACATCCTTTCTCCTCACGACGCGAGAGAGGGGAGATAGGATATACGATACGAGGTCCGAACGATTGACGTTATCTCCCTCCAACGAAAAAAAAGGATAAAGGACAAAATATATATATAAAAATAAACCATCAACGATCGCTTCACATTTTCCCCCTTGGGCGGCCATTCCTAAATTTCGATCTCCCAAATTCTGCATTCCAAAATACCCCTTTCCCAAACTTTGCATTCCTAAATTTCGATCTCCCAAATTCTGCATTCCAAAATACCCCTTTCCCAAACTTTGCATTCCAAAATTTCGTATTTTCAAATTTTGCATTCCAAAATTCTGCTTTCCCAAGTTTTGCATTTCCAAACTTTGCATTTTAAATTTTCGCTTTCCCAAATTTTGCATTCAAATTTTCGCTTTCCCAAATTTTGCATTCCAAAATTACGCTTTCCCAAATTTTGCATTCTAAATTTTCTTTCCTAAATGTACCATTCCAGAATTTCGCATTCCCAAATTTTACATTCGAAAATTTCGCATTCCGAAATTTCACCTTCCAAAATTTTGAATTCCCAAATTTCGCTTTCCCAAAATGTTGCTTTCCCAAATTTCGCATTCCAAAATTAAGCTCTCCTAAAATTTTGCATTCCAAAACCGAGCTGTCTCAAAATATGGCATTCCCAAATTTCGCATTCCAAAAGTTAGCTTTCCTAAATTGAGCATTCCCCCCGACGTGCTACGCCTTGTCCTTGAAAACAATTTTCTTCCAGAATTAGCTTCATAATTTACTCCCTTTTTTTTTTCTTTTATTTATCCTCGTTGCACTTTTCTTTCTTTCCTTTTATCCTACCGAAATGACTTTTATTACAGTTGCTTCTCTCCTTTTTCTGGCTCTTTATTCTCTTTTCCTTTTACGGGATTGGACAACTAGACTTTAATCTGTCGGATTCCAAAGGGAGACATTTCACACCGCTACAGGATGATCTTGGATATAACGAAAGTAAATGTGGGTGCTGGATATAACTTAAGTGACGTGGCTACGGAATATGAGTATAAATGGTGTTATGCAATGTTTAAGCTACAGTTTCTTTCTCGTCTTGGAAAAATGTCTTCCTTCACTAGCAGGATTATCTTCTCTGTCTGCTGGTTTTGATGCCACTACTTTCCCATTTCTACTTCACATTGATTAAGATGATACTAACACTGCGGTCAGTACATATAATTTTTTTCCTTTATTGAAACGGAACTGACAGTAAGAATTACCTTTCGCTATTTCTGTTCGCGCAACTTCATCAGAATCATTTGGACCTCAAAAGCGGTAGGAAAAAATGGAATGTATATTCGGTGTGTTATTCTAAGCGTGTAAATCAATCATAACTTCGAATATTGATGGTAGTTCGAAGAGCCGTTATTTTTAATCTGTTAATGAATTTTCAATTCTGGTCTCGAATACATTCCATTTACTTGCAAATGGAAGTGCGATTAATTATGAGGTTTGTATATGTTGAGGAATTACTTCCCTACACATTCATGAACAATTTATGCTTGTTTATTGATCTCAAGACCAGAACGAGTAATCAGAATTCGTATACTAAGAAAAATGATTCGATTTTTAAATGCGAAGAGTTTAATATTTGAAGACTGGTGCATCTTATTCCCTTGTCAACTCTACACTTCCTTATATCGTGGAAAACCGTCGTTAATTTTGTGCATATAATCCTAAATTACGTCTCTGAAAAGATACTTCACCCTCAGAGAAAGAAAGTATCTTCATGTTTGTCAACTGTTATTACGAGTAAATGCTTTGTGTAAATGGTGGTTACGAGTAAATGCTTCGTGTAAATGGTGGTTACGAGTAAATGCTTCGTGTAAATGGTGGTTACGAGGAAAAGCTTTGTGTAAATGGTGGTTACGAAGAAATGTTTCATGTAAATGGTGGTTACGAGGAAAAGCTTCATGTAAGTGGTGGTTACGAGTAAATGCTTTGTGTAAATGGTGGTTACGAGTAAATGCTTCGTGTAGATGGTAGTTACGAGTAAATGCTTCGTGTAGATGGTAGTTACGAGGAAATGCTTCATGTAAATGGTGGTTACGAGTAAATGCTTCGTGTAAATGGTGGTTACGAGTAAATGCTTCGTGTAGATAGTGGTTACGAGTAAATACTTCGTGTAAATGGTGGTTACGAGGAAATGCTTCGTGTAAATGGTTAAACTAAAAAGGAAATTTTCTTACATTATTATACCCTCATCACCATAACAACGAAATTAAAAGTTTTATAATCCCTCAGGGCTTGATAATCTTACTCAATAATACTCACACTCGAGTGACCTAGGATAGTGTCGCATCTTTCTAGTGAGAGTAAAATCCAGAAAAATAATACTCTATAATAAATCAACGCACAAATGAAATCAATATCAATAAATGCTGAGAGAGAGAGAGAGAGAGAGAGAGAGAGAGAGAGAGAGAGAGAGAGAGAGAGAGAAACTTTTTGTTTATGCAGATACAAAATAAACTAGTAAAGAATTAGAATATATTTCATACAAACCATACTTCTTCACGGAAAATGAAAAATTTCAATAGAAAAAATTAGTACTAAATCGCTTAGTCAAAAAGTTAAGGAAAAAGGGCATGGAAAAAGTGACGCTCAAAAAATGCCTAGCAAAAAGGAGAGAGTGCCTCCAGCGAAAATATTTTGAAAAAGCCCAGAGCAGAAAGACTAGGAAATATCTCTACGGAAAATGCACACGGGGAAAACTGTCCCCGTCTAGACAGGTAACTACATCATCACTATTATTATTATTATTATTATTTCTTTAAAGAGTGGAAGCATTCTTTCTAACATGCTTAAAAGAGGGTCTACTCCCTTCATATTATTTCCATTATCCCTCAGGGGACACTAACTTGAAATTCAAGCTTCAAAAGAATATGGTGTTCGCTTGAAAGAAGTAACGCAACAGAAGGTAATAAGAAATACAGAAAGGGGAGAGATCATTAATTAGAAAAGGAAAATACATGCTTAAAAAAACTAAATAGATGCCTACAAAATACCCCCACCCCCAATCCTCCCCTCCAACAGAATTATGAAAATCAATTATACTTGAACTCATAACCCATAAAATGACGTAAGAGCAAAACGCTGCTGGCGTCTGATTTCCATTTCATAAAAAAAAAAAAAAAAAAAAAAAAAAAAAAAAAAAAAAAAAAAAAAAAAAAAAAAGAGGAGGACGGGCTTGTTCAATTCACGATTGAAACGGCCGAACAATGAAGCCTTTATCCTCGGGCGAGTTCAGAGTAGCCTTAATCCAGCGAACCATTCCATCCACCAGCTCTAGAGATAGTGACAACAGGAGTCCTTAGGAATTCATTCAAATAACCTGTTCAGAGAGTGGATTATAAATGCTTTGGTTCCGAGAAATGGCGACATTCTCCATTGTTACCGTCTTCCTTCGATTCGATGAGAACTAACTACTATGATCTCTCTCTCTCTCTCTTTCTCTCTCTCTCGTCTCTCTCTCTCTCTCTCTCTCTCTCCTCCTCTTTACGACCGAATTAACTGTTACGGCAACGTTCGTCTTCCGTTTTCAATATCACTCCCAAGAAGAGAGAGAGAGAGAGAGAGAGAGAGAGAGAGAGAGAGAGAGAGAGAGAGAGAAATGATAACACAAGTGCACACGTTTTCATGTATATATCTATATATATATATATATATATATATAGATTATTATATATATATAAATAAGATTCCATACAGAACACCAGATAAATATAGAAGTGAAATACCATTAACATAAAGCAAATAAACCTGTTTTCATATTCGCCCACACCCTAAAAAATAAATAACAAACACAAACCGTTTACATATTTAAATTAAAACCGGATTCATTCAGCATTAAAAAGAGATAAAAAAAGATAGTTACAAATACTGCGCTTGTGTAAAGCACTCGAATCTGTTAAAATATGTAAATGCTTTAGCAAAATTCCGCAAAAATTATTTAGGTAAAATATCGCAAGAGAGAATGAGGTCATAAACTATGATTAGACTATAAATCATTCTTCTTCTTTCAGGTTACAATGAAAATTTCGCGCCATAAAATAAAGAAAGCGTTAAACTCTTTATCAAGGGTAAAGACAAAGGTGATCTGCGCTGTTTCCAGACACTTTTGGTCACCTGACAGATAACATTTCCGAGGCAAGAATGTCAGACGGCTGGTCGGTCACCTTAGGTCAAACTTCGCAACCGGCTTTCCGAATGTTGAACTATTCATTTAACTAGGTGGGTCAACCCGTTTGAAAGAGAGAGAGATAGAGATTTATACAATCAAATATCCTAGTTTTTGAATTAGGAAAAAATAAGTCTTCTGACCACATGAATGATTATGAAGAATGTTTTTAACTATAAACATATACACTGAGAATAAAAACAAAAATGTTTATGAAAAATATTGCAAACACCAAGAACTTCCGCTGACCATGAAAATGACTGAGATCACATCAAGGTAAACCAAGAAGTTAATGATGCGTAATTAAGATTGATGATACCACGAAAAATTTTAATCTTTCCATTCACGTCATCAAATGTTTATCATTGACATATACGGATTTAAAAACGACGCGCTGGGATATAGACTGAATGTTACTGCATTTTCAAAACTCTACCTCTACCAGAATAATCATTTTCCATATAAGATAAGAACGAGGTTGTTTACGGATATCCCTATTTCAAGAGTAATATATTTAAGCAGTATGGTCAGGACTAGAAAACATCTTAAAAAAAGAATAAAAACGATGGCTTTTAAACGATATTCTTTGAGTTTCAAAGTCAAAATTACGAAAGACCCGAAGCCCACATCCCTCCACGCTTCACCACCTTGGAAAACAAATCACTCTCCAATACCGTTAAATTAAAAAAAAAAAAAAAAAAAAAAAAAAACGATCTTAGGCAAACGTAGCACACAAAAAAAAAAACTTCCTTTTCCCCCTTATTAAAAAATAAAAAAAATTCTTTAGCTATTTGTCCCAAAAGAAGGATATGATGTCAACGCCCCTTTCCTCCGGGAAACAGACAAGGGCTGAAGGCAACAATCCGACCTGAATCTTCTATAATCTGGAACACAAAGCTAACACGAATCAACTTACAAGGCTTCAATTAATCACGACTCCCACAGCCCCGCCGCTGTCTTTGTCCTTGTCACTATCTGCCCACGTGCCCTACTCACCTGCAAGAAGAGAAGAGTATACTGTTAATAAATGTGAAAAAAATTATGGCATATAAATAAAGAGTCGTATTATAATTTTTATATGGAAACCTGCAAAAGAAACGGATTTAATTTAAGTTAATGTTAAATAGGCATTCTCTCTCTCTCTCTCTCTCTCTCTCTCTCTCTCTCTCTCTCTCTCTCTCTCACACACACACACACACACACACACACACAAAACAAATACAAAAGCACTTACACTTTTAACATAAACAAGAATACCTAAACAAGAATTCAATACAATAAAACAAATTAATGATATCCGCACTTATCTCCCCGTGACATCTACTGCCTCATCACCTACTACGATCCATTCCTCATCGACAAAGTTACCCTTCTCCGTTCTTCTCTCTCGTCTCTCTCTCGTCTTCTCTTCTATTTGATGATGCTGTAATAAGAGTATGAATAAACTACTTACAATTTTTACTTAAAAACAAGCATACTTTAAAATAGAATTCAAAACATTAAAACAAATTATTAAACAATGCAGTTAAGCCCTCTCTCTCTCTCTCTCTCTCTCTCTCTCTCTCACTTGGCTATAAAGTAATAACAGCACGAATACACTACTTACACTTTATAACCAAAACAGAAATACTTTAAACAAGGAAAAAAATAATAAAAATAAATCGAATTATAAACACTGCAGTCAAACTCACTCTCTCTCTCTCTCTCTCTCTCTCTCCCAGGCGTCCTTGATATTTAAAGCGTAACATCTCGATAAATCCTGGAGTAAACTTTATGCTTCCAGGAACCTGGAGATGCAAACGTCCTCGATCCAAGTCCAAAATTTAAAGGGTCGCCCATAAAGAGTCGACGTGAAGGATGGGGAAAAATGGGCCGCAGCTGATGGACGCTGAGGGGACCCATCCACTCCCCTAAAGGAACCTCCCCTCTAGTTCTCGTTCCTTACTCTGCTATCTCCCTCCGTTATTTCTTATCTTTCTGCCTCCTCCTCCTCCCCTCTCTCTCTCTCTCTCTCTCTCTCTCTCTCTCTCTCTCTCTCTCTCTCTCTGTATCGTTGTCTCCAGCTTTTCCTTACGTCTTCCATCGTTATCTTCTCTTTTTTGTCATCACTTATTCCTCCTCCTCCTTCCTTCCTTTTATCTTTTCACTCGTGCCTCCCTTTCTCCTTCCATCTCCACCACTTTCATCCACTCCTCTTCTCAACCGCTGTCCCCGCCCACTCTCATAATTGTGTTGTTGCCTCCTCTCTTCTTTCTCCCGACCTGCAATCTCTCATCTCCGTCGGCACCTTGTTGGTCATTTTAATAATGAATGGGATTGCAAGACGAATCAAGCGGTGGCAATCGGGATTGCTCACGAAAGAGGAGGACGTTCTTCAATCAGGCATTGTTTACGAACAAAGATTAACTCTCTTTCACAGAAGCGACTGTGAACAAGGGATATATTTATATGGAATACTTTACGCGGCTGAATTATTCCTTTGTATCATGAATTATTCATGGACAAAGGATTTCTTGTAGTGAGAAATTGGCTACAAAGGATTCCTACCATGATGAACTGAACGTAACTTGTAAATAATAACAATGATGTAGCCTTTGAAAATCAGAAAAAAAAAAAATCCTTTAATTTCATTAAAAAAAAAGAGAGAGAATTTATGAGTTCCGTGGGGGTACTTCTATGAATGTATGAATTGATGAAAATTCATACATTCACACACAATTTAATTACAAATAACTTATCTACGGCAACTACGACCATTGTATTTGTGACACTCAGTATACAAATCATATTTTGGAGTGCAATACTCATACTTGGAAAAAAATTACTGCAAACAAAGGTTTTAAAGCACCAATTTTTATTTTAACTACAGATATAATAAACAAACCATCTTCATGATTCATTTTCAACCACAGTATGGCTTCCAGAAAATATGATTACCAAAAACTTCTGGATATCTGGATAGTTCCCCGACTGTGACTGCTGTAAACTTATTTTTCTGAATGCAAATCACTAAAACCAGTGAAAAACCATTAAAAAAGGTATTAAAAGTTTTTAAAATCTCGGGGATTTAAACAATAACCAAAATATTCCGCTCACAAAACCTGGAATGAGAAGAAAACCAAAAAATAAAAAAAATTAAATAAATAAAAATAAAAATAAAACTATCCCACAGAATATTCAACAAGAATGGAAAGAGCCCAGTGAACTGAACTCTCCCAGAAGGTAAACGAAATCTAAAACGGGCGGAATATACACGACCGAAAACGAAATTGCTCCGCCATTAAGAAGAGGTTTATGGGATGTCGAGATACTGCAAAGAGGGAGTAATTTCTACCGATGGATATTCTCCAAAGGTTAAAACCCCAATTCCCGCAAAAGCACGAACTTGTACAATGTATTAGACTACAGAATCAGCCTTAGAAAATACTCCTCGTTCTCGTCGTCCTAATTCTGTGAAAGGGATGGTCAAAATTTGATATTTGGAAATGCAAAAAAATTCATTCAAGATGAAGGCAAGAAACTGAATCACCAAAGAATTTTAATCTGCATTTTTACCTATTTATTTATTATTATGTTAAATTATTATTTCTATCTAATAATATCTTTTTGGATTTCCTACTGCCTTCAGTTATTCTTTCATTTGAACGTTATATTCTTAGGAAGTTTGAATTTCCAGTCAATGAGCCCCCGCTATGGTCTTGTTCCATAGAAATAGGGTTCATCTTCTGAGTAACTGTAATAATAATAAGAGATAAACTGATTCTTTAAGACTAGAAATAATTTCATATTTCAATGAATACCAACGATACAGAATTAACACATGATCTTCTTTTCTTTATAACTCAAGGCAGAGAAAACGTAAGGTACAGAGGATTCCCAAACACTGCAGGTTTAAAACCTCTGCGGGGGAAGCCTACTAAACGAGTACTCAGGGACCCGATCGAAGGGGTTGGGCTTTTTCCAGGCTATGAACCCAGCTTCAGTTCAGGCAGGAGTGTGATGGGAGAGTCCTCTTGTAAATGGAATCACACGATGGCATTGTGGATTAATGCTCCACGACGTTCTGGAGACACTTCGATGCTAAATCACATCCATAAAACATTTTATATTGTAATACAAAACAGTATATATATTGTGCTTAATTTTGACTAAAGTCCCCACAAGTAATGAGACAGAATAACTCCTTTTTAATCCCCCATCAAGTATCACCTGTCCACAAGTGCGCTAATTAACACACACCCACTCAAAAAAATACTAATCCCCAAGTCTCTTCCTCAGCAAAAGAAGAAAATTCAACTCGAAAAGAAGGGGAAGATGAAAATAAGCGAATTACGAGATATATAAATAAGCAAATAAGCGAAATTATGGATGAGTAAATAAACAAAACAATTCCTCTCGGTGTAGACGACGGATTCATAAAACATTTCGAGAGAATCTTTCATAATCCATCACTTTCCGTTTCCCCTTCTTTGCACGGTAGCCAAACTTGAGATTCCACATCTCTGAATATAACATACCGTTCCATCTAGTCTCAATCTCCAAAGAGTTTGAATTGGAGGAGGAGGAGGAGGAAAAGAGGAGGAGGAGGAAAAGAGGAGGAGGAGGAGGAGGAGGAGGTGAGGGGAGGGGGCCGGGGGCGGGGGGGGGGCGTAGGAGGAAGAGGGGGAGGAGGCGGAGGAAGAGGAGGAGGGAGGGGCAGGCAGGAGGGGGAGGTGCGAAGGAAACCCAAGGGAAAAGTCGTAACATGACATAAAAGTTTTAATAACAGGTGCGCGTTCATCCTTCCACAACCCAACCAGTCTGACTTACCAGAGAGAGAGAGAGAGAGAGGAGAGAGAGAGAGAGAGAGAGAGAGAGAAGAGAAAATTACTGGATACATTCATTTATGGCTTCTTTCAATTTCCCTCCCACGCGAAGTTCCTGCTGCCTTCAAAAGACACGTTTTCTTGCATGAAAAGTGCTTCTTATCAAATTACCTGTCAATAGACCTAAGCAATTTTAGGTTTTGGGATGGGGAGTAGAAACTTGGATTAGCAGTTTGTGTATATATATTATGATATATAATCATATAATATATATATAATATATATATATAATTACATAATATATATATATATATATATCTATATATATATCTAATATATATATATATATATATATATATATTATTTATATATAACCTCATACTTAATGCATACGCTTTCCACTGAAAGCCTTTAATCTGCACTGTGAAATATTATACACTTCCTTCCACGGGTGAGATTCGAACCCACACTAATATATAATATATATATATATATATATATATATATATATATTATATATATATATATACACACACACACACACACACACACATATATATATATATATATATATATATATATATAATATATATATATATATATATATATCAGCAACCATACCACATCTTGTGTAAATATAAATAATAGAATTATATAAGAGGTCAGAATTATCATCACACTGCATTAGTTTCCAATAAATAAGACCATTTCAACTCGAATTTCCAACCCGACACCAAAATTTTGTCGTCGCCATCCCCCCACCATGGGAACACTGGCTTTTTAAAACAAACATGCCAATACCAGAATTGACTAAAAGATGAAGGACAAATGAAGTTCATCACTCCAAAAACAACAGCCCCACTTAAATGTCCCTGTTAATTTGGTAGACTCACGGACCCTCGCGAATCAGAACGTTCCTAAACTTATGCCTATTTACGAATGCAAGAGTCGTCGCCGTGTGATCAAAACATAAGTGACTTATAATTGCAATTGCAAATTAACCAGTCTTGTTATTGGAACCATTCCAGTTGAGTTAACTGCACCGGAAACTTCTCTGATGTCCAATGCAATCTGATGATAAAAGTGGAAGTAATTATAAGGGCCCCAATCTCTCTCTCTCTCTCTCTCTCTCTCTCTCTCTCTCTCTCTCTCTCTCTCTCTCTCTCTCTCTCTCTTCTCTTTCTTTTTTTTTCTCAAATATACCAATACAGTTTTTCTTACTACTAATGATCCATTTCGAATGTCAACTCCAAATGTTGTACGTGACCAATTTCAAACAATGTTTTCACTGATGGTTTGTAAGTTTTTATATTATTGGCAAAGTTTCCTTTAAACGTTGCATAAAGTTCAAACCAGCTTCATGGAAATAACTACATTGCTATATAATTAATTTACAGATGGATAACAAAACGGCAACGCCAATATATTTATGGTATCTTCAGATTTAAATGAAAACTTTTGCTGACATATAACCCTCTTGTATTAATCCTGTTCAACGACACTTTTAAATGGTACATAAGCCGAAGAAAACAAATTTATTTCTATTTCCATCATATCATACACTATGATCAATACTGCTTAAGTGACCTGTAAATCTATTCCACCTACCCAGATTCGCATACGCATTATTTTCTTCGTAATTACCTATAATATCCCCCAAGCGCCTCAGTGGCGTGGCCGGGCATTCCACTGAGGGGTGAGAGATGTGTATTTCTGGTGATAGAAGTTCACTCTCGACGTGGTTCGGAAGTCACGTAAAGCCGTTGGTCCCGTTGCTGAATAACCACTGGTTCCATGCAACGTAAAAACACCATACAAACAAAAAAACAAACCTATAATATACCCAGGATTACTCAACAGTTGCAGCTCGTTTGTACCAAAAATTTCATTACAATAAAACTATAGACAACACCCATATTATAAAATCCTCTCCGTATCCCACTCATGCCATGAGTTTTCATAATACAATCCTCACGTTTGAAAGGCTTGCAAACACTAGCACGACAAGCCTCCAAAAATCTTATCTTTATTTACAGTCCAGGCTACTTTAGTCTTTTAAAGGATTCTCCAAATACTCCCCTTATGGGGGCCTACAAATACACAACTGCTCCTTTTTCACAGTCGTCAGGACATTAGTTTTTGAGATTTATAAACAAGATTCAGACGAGTCATAAATATTCCTTACTATGTAAAGAGGCCCTCCAAGCACACCAATACTGCCATTAAATGATAATAACAAATTCTTATAAGGTTTAAGCCCATCCATCCACTTCAGAAGTTTTCCAAACACTTTAATTTAGTTAACTTGTGAGGTCCTCCTCCAAATGCTTTCTCCAAGTTCGGCAAACCTTAATCCTCTTGTTAAGCCCTAAACTCAACTCACTCTTTTATGGAGTCTCTTAAGACTTCTCTCAATTTTCTGGGTCCTTCAGATTTTCACTGCCCCTTTAAAGAAGTCTTTCAACTCTTGACACGTTGTATTAAGTCCTTTACACCCTGCGCTCTCCTTAAAAAGTACTTTGCACTATTCACTCTTTTTATGGAGTCCTTCTTACTCTTAATTCCTCTTGAGAAGTCCTTTGCACTCTCTCACTTCTCTTGTGTAGTTCTTTGTACTCTTCACTCATCTAGAAGTAATTTACACTCTCCACTTCTCTTGAATCCTTTTGTTTTCTTCATTCTTTTAAAACCTCATTTGCACTAATCTCACCACTAAAAGTCCTTTGCACTCTTCAGTTCGCGAGGAATCTTTAGCATTCTTCACTCATAAACTTTTAGAAAAGTCCTTTACAATTTTCACTCCTAAAACCTCAGCGGTCCTTTTGTACTTCTCACTCCTCTAGATTTCCTTTGCTGTCTTCACTTTTCTAAGTGTCCTTTGCACTCTTCACTCTTCTACTACTTGTAATTTGTATCCTTCACTCTCCCATAAAGAGCCTGCGCTCATCACTCCTCTAGAAGTCCTATGTACTCTTCACTCCGGTATAAATCCTTTGTACCCTCCACGCTTCTATGTATCCTTTACACTCCTCACTCCTCTTCAGACTCCACATTCATTCGCGTTATGAACCACCTTCCAGAGAAAACCTCGCAACCCTTAAGAGTTATTGCCAAAGCCTCCTGACACATTCATCCTCTTTGTTCGTCGAACTCTTACCAAATACAACAAACACAGCCATTCTACTGCAATGTTCTTTTCGTGCAACAAAGCACTAAGAAAAACAGAAGCATCATCAATCAGAGCCGGTGTAGTAATTCACAATTAAGCTTTAGAACAAGCACAGCACGAATCAATACCATCCAATCATCGGACACCGAAAAAGCATTTCCTCCTTTCCCGGAAAATTGCCAGAGAGAATAATAATAATAGTTTTCGTGGGTTCTTTCTCCTCCAGTTAAAATTGCATATCAAACTATGAACGGTTCAGAGTTTATGCTAATAATACACGACTGCCGTCTAATAGCGGCTCTTCGTTTTGGACACGACTTTTTTTTTTCCATAATAACGGCTATTTGATAATCATAAATTTACACACTGGGGTCTCTGAAGTGCGGTGATTACTGTAAGGAGCTCCTACACCAACCATTTGCAAAAAGGTTATCGAAGAGGATTACCAATTCAAAGCAATGAATTTCAGCAGCTGTTCTTCAAGTGATAAGTACAAAATTAATCTCCTTTTTCAGTAATGGACGAATATATGATGCAATGATACACGACACTCAAAAAACAGAAACAATAACAAGGATAAAACACCAAAAGAAGCAGCAGCAATAACAATAATTCATATACCAGTATTGTAATCTTCGTCCCTCCCACTTATGTCACGCTGGAAATATGACGATGGGGAAAAGGAGACTGGAGGTTGGGAGGGAAGGGGGGGGGGGGGGGGGGGGGGGGTGGGGGGAGGGGGGTGGGGGGGGGGGGGGGGGGGGGGGTGGGGGGGGGGGGGGGGGGGGGGGGGGGTGGGGGGGGGGGGGGGGGGGGGGGGGGGGGGGGGGGGGGGGGGGGGGGGGGAGGGGGGGGGGGGGGGGGGGGGGGGTGGGGGGGGGGGGGGTGGGGGGGGGGGGGGGGGGGGGGGGGGGGGGGGGGGGGGGGGGGGGGGGGGGGGGGGGGGGGGGGGGGGGGGGGGGGGGGTGGGGGGGGGGGGGGGGGGGGGGGGGGGGGGGGGGGGGGGGGGGGGGGGGGGGAGACCGGAAAAAGAAAGAGCCGGGGAAGAGAGAGGGGGGAGGAAGCTATGGATACCATTCCCCTAATAAGTTGGGGGATTAGGGGAATAGTTCCTCCCCGAGAAGACTAAATTAGGATAATAAAAAACCTGTCTACGGATGACGTTTCGTCGTTACATAACTGTATATATATATATATATATATATATATATATATATATATATATATATATATATATATATATATATATAGAAAATACAGATATTTAATTTCTGCTCTTTTTGTATTTCCCATTACCTTATGTTACTTTTTTTTTTTTTTTTATTGAAAACCATATTCTTTGGAAGCTTGAACTTCAAGTCAACGGCCCATGTGGACTTGTTCCGTATGAACAGGGTTCACCTTCTGAATAATAATAATAATAATAATAAATAATAATAATAATAATAAGAAGAAGAAGAAGAAGAAGAAGAAGAAGTAAACCCATCCAAGAGTTCTTTCTGAAGCATCGAATCATCCAGAAATTCCATCTGACACTTCATTAGTAAATAAATGGGATTAAAACTAAAATCTGAGGATAAGATGGATGCTGTGACTTACACATCCCTGAATCCACCTACGTGGATGACACCTGAGAGAGCGAAGGGGAAGAAGGGCCCATTATAGACGTTGAAACCAGCACCGGAACCCATTACATTACATAATTACCCATAAATATATATATGATAGTATATATATATTTATATATATATATATATTTTATATATATATATATATACACACTATGTATAAATATAGATATTATATATATACATATATATATATATATATATGTATATATATATATATATATATATATATATATATATATATATATATATATATATATATAGTCAAATATTTACAAACATAAATGTATGTATATATAGATGCATATATGTATAAGGCAAGCACCCAGCATTTACACTCGAAACAAAATTAGTATGAGGTAAATATTCTCCATTGTCTCCATGAGATGACTAAAATATTCAAACCTAAAACACACACAGACACACACACAAACACGCACACACAAGCAAAAGAACGCTACACAATCTAAAAAGAACGTTCCTTTCACATTCGACATGAATAAAATAGGAGAACAAAGAGAGAGAGAGAGAGAGAGAGAGAGAGAGAGAGAGAGAGAGAGAGAGAGAGAGAGAGAGACCGAAAAACAAACACGTCAGATTAGAAAAAAAGTAAACAGTAAAATGAAATAAAAAGTAAACAGGACCGAAAAGAAATGGGAGATTGACGAGGGTGAAGAAACGGGTTCGTTTTAAAACAAGAGGCTGGCCCATTACCACAGGTTGACGTCATCCTCTCTCTCTCTCTCTCTCTCTCTCTCTCTCTCTCTCTCTCTCTCTCTCTCTCTCTAAGGGGACCTCCCATGACCTCATTATCTAAGCTCAGCCAACAGCGACAGAGGAGTTCGGTTTGAAGACTATCAAGTATTAACGTTGCGCCGTTTCTTTCCTCCATTTTCAGCGAGAGAAGATTAATGATAAGAATAACTGGATGCATGGAAAATGAGTAGGTTTTCATTCTTTTATAACTGGAGAGAGAGAGAGAGAGAGAGAGAGAGAGAGAGAGAGAGAGAGAGAGAGAGAGAGAGAGAGAGAGAGAGAGAGAGAGAGGCAATTTTCTTGAACATAAGCTAAGAAGTATCTTTTTTCCTGAACCCTGGGTTAGAAATTTCCCAACTGGCAGGATATATTTTACCATATCTGTTATGACGAATTAGCGGTACAGCTGAAATTTTTATAACACACGAATTATTATCAAGTATTCTTTTGTATAGTTCGAGTGAAGACTTACTTTTTGTACATATATCAAATTACCTAGAAGTTATATATGCTCCATTTAATGATAATTACTGGCGTTATCAAACACGACATCACACTTTCATAATTACAGGTATTATTTGAATAAATATTCCAACACAAAATAGCCCCATAATCTCACTCTATATATATGTATATATGTGTATTGTGTATGTGTTTATGTATGTATGTATATATATATATATATATATATATATATATATATATATATATATATATATATATATATATATATTCTACTACATTTTACGCTTCAATGAGACCGGGTGGTTAAAATTCCAAACTCCTAAGTTTACAAAATATAATTTATCAAATTTATCAAGCACTAACACAAGTAGTATAAACTTCCAAGACTGCATGCTTTTTTCATGAAGGAAATAAGTAATAAAACGATGCCTCACAGCCGAAATCCTCAAATTACCTCAAAGTCACTATCAGCCAAGACCAAACTAGGGAATGTAAAGTACTCTTGGAAACGTTCAGGATTTAAAACCAACAAACAAAGTTTACCCAATACCCGGATCAAAGACATACTCCACGCACTCAAATGAGCAGAAACTGGATTTCCTTTCCACAGGGGAACAGCGGACTGTATCGCGGAACCGCGGAGAATATTCTGTTTCACGGTGTCTACAAAACAGAGGGGAAAGAACAGCAGCGACAAGGCAGCAGCCATCGGCGTGCGTTTGACAATCCTTTAATGGATGTTGTCTTGTGTCAAATACGTACGTTTTTGGACCAACAAAAATATGAAGACACAAGCTGCGCCTTTGTGTCGATGTTTGTTTGTGTTATTGTTTGCGCCTTTGTGTTGATGTTTGGTTGTTCTCTCTCTTTTTTTTTTTTTTTTTTTTTTTTTTTTTTGTCACAGGCTAAAAGAAGTTACAAGGAAGTGAATTTGGTAGGTTAAAGTATTATTCGATATATAATTTTTATTTTACAAAAGATTAATTTTAAGATGAAACGGAGTTATAAAGGGAGTAATAATGCAAAGAAAAAAAAATAACGGAAGTGACGTTGACGTCTATTAACTTGACGAAACAAGATTAGATTATTATTATTATTAATTATTATTATTATTATTATTATTATTATTAATATGTGACATTCACGTTTGGTTGAGCCGCAAGTTCCCAATACTTGCAGTTTACTTTGTCAATATAAAAGCATAAAAAAAAGCCTACACCAGAGAACCTACGAGAGAGAGAGAGAGAGAGAGAGAGAGAGAGAGAGAGAGAGAGAGAGAGAGAGAGCTGAAATAAATGATATATAAAGGCAGAGAAATGATATAAAACTCTGACTAAGCTTAAAATGTAGTTTTCGGTAAATACCTATGATTATGTCCCCTAAAAATACACAAATCGCAGATAATGTAGACTACTGGATCTTGATCGCGAGCTAAACCAACTAACCAAATGCCAAGATCTTGCTAAATCTTAATCGCTCAAGAGCAACGGTATAAGGATCGCGATTTAACCGACACAACAGCGGTATGTGGATATCAAAAAATACATTTAGTCTGAAATTTCCACAAGATTCCCAAATAAATCACGGGTAGGCTACTTCAAGTTGGACCCTGCTTCAATGGCGTGCTTATCTGCCAGTGTTAAACTCACCCGAAAAGAAGTTTGCGAGAACAGGCAAGATGAAATATGACAAATGGGGAACACGCACACAACTGACTTGTGAGAGGAAGGCGTTGCCTAGTTGAGACTACCAATTAGTTCAGTTTCCGCGAACTTTAACGTAAATATGAATTTCAACAAAGGCATAACATTGCTCGAGGCGGATATTCGTACTTAGGTAGAGTTTAATGTCCGCATGAAGGACGAAGTGTAAATGTTTGTAAATCATACTCGAAAATTTTTTTACAGATTTTTATTTTTTTTTTTTAATCATGGCAGAGCGAAGGAACATGAATCTTAAGGGTCAGAACAATTGCGATGGATTTGAAAGAGCTCTTTAAATGGAAATACATATATAATCCAACAAAAGTAAATATATACAAAACAGTATATGCTGCACAGACAGACATACATAGCGACGTACATACAAACGCTACTGCAATGTTCAGAAATTGAAGGGAAAGAAGCCATTTGTTCAGCAAACTTCAAGTCCGTCACGCCCACAACCCAACCCAACCCAATCCGTCCCCTTGGCTCCTTCCCTCCAACTCTCCATTAACCTACATCAGAAAGTGTAAGCACTGAAATACGACAAACTTTGCATTTTAATCAAGCACCATAAATATGGATTATGGCGGGAAACTGTTTTTAAGCTTCCGTTCCAGAATGAAATTTACGTGACCAGGTAGTTGAACCTGTTAAGAACAGGACGGCAAAAGCGATGGCTAAAAGAACAAAAAGAACATGAACAACTCCATATTTAGAAAATCATGATTCTACATTATGTAATTACAACTGACACGTTGTAATTACTTCCCGAGGCTTAACATAAATGTGTTGAGTACTTATACCTAATGCATAAATAATACGTGTAAGTCCTAATGAACAAATGGTACGTGTAAGTACAATACATAAATAGAAAATTAACAGTAAGACGAAAAACGGGTTAATTTCGCTACAACACAACGCAAATTCTAGACAAAACAGAAAATAAATTATTATTTATGATTTTGAGAAAGGTTTCTCTTATGTCATTATCTTCTAAATTTACTACTCATAGCGAGATATTCGCCGGCCTATGTATCAAAATGACAAAGGTGCTCTCTCGCATATCAACATGAATCAGGTTAAGAAACATCTTTATTTCTTTTATTTTTTTTTATTTTGTGAAAAGGTGGTTCCTATCATGTAGTTTGTTATTCAAAGTTCTTAAGTTAGGTTAGGCTGTACACTACTTGAAATAAAGGTTTGCTGGTGTAATTTTAATTTATGTATTTATTTATTTTTCTTAAGAAATTCATAAGGCTACTTTGCTGAATTTCGAAGGACGGGAAAGGGAGTTACAAAACAGAATAAGGTGGTTTGCGAAAGAAATATTTCTAAATACCAAACTAAAACCATCGTAAAAAAAATGTCTCTGGCAAAAATACTGTTGCATGAACTTACGAATGGCAAAAAGAAAGAAAAATAGTTGCGTGAACTTAAGAATGGCAAAAACAGTTGTATGAACTAAGCAAAATTTTTCTACAAAAACCTACAAATTTAATTATTAAACAAAAAATTTTCTGCACTGAGTAGGATCATGATTTTTGGGAAAATCCATCTTGATATGGAACAAACGCAAACGACTTTTCAAGTAAAGCTACCTAAGCAAATGCTCGTACGAGGGAAAGCGAATAAGACCATCAATAACAAGTAAAGCACACACAAAGTGCATAGATCGATCAATGTCAGACCCTGCGGGGATCCAGTTGAGTTTTGGTTCCCGCAGCCTGGAATATTTGGAACAATGCTGCGCTAGTCACAAAAATCTCCCTCCTCACCCTAAAAAAAAAAAAAAAAAAAAAAAAAAAAAAAAAAAAAAAAAAAAAAAAAAAAAAAAAAGAAAAAAAAAAAAAAAAAAAAAAAAAAAAAAAAAAAAAAGAGTAAAAATCTCTTCTGGCGCCGTCCCCCCAACCCCCAACCCCCGCCAAAAAAAAAAAAATTCTTTTGCCCCAAAAAATTTCTGTAATTTTTTTTTTCATTCATTAGCCTCTTGTTACCTAAAAACTTTCGCAAAAAATTGACAAGTCTGCTCTTGTAATTCTGGTAATAAAAAATACAACAAGAAACTAACTAAAAACATAACCTCGGCGGAAGTAAAATAAAGAAAATTGGGGGGGGGCGGTTGTGTTTAAAATTGGGCAATATATATATTATACTATATGGTATTATTATTTAGTGTTTAATATATGTATATATATATATATATATATATATATATATATATATATATATATATATAAAAATGAATGCATATTATATTACTATACATCCAATACACCATACATAAGGCACCCTTTCTTTCTATTCCCCTCAGTCCTCTCAAAGTCCAATAATTAACACACACCTGTTTGTCTTTTTTTTCTTTTTTTTTTTGTCCGTCTGTTTAAAAAAAAAAACTTTGTTGTTGTTGTTGTTGTATAGTTTTCCACCGTACAATAAAACGGACTCACTCTGGGTAAAAAACAAATTAAAAAGGCTTTTGTGCGGCCTAATGACCCCATATTTTACCCAAACTAGGAAGGATGGAGCTCCTCTTCTTTGCTTATATGGCGGGGAGGGCGGGACCTTTCTTTCAAGAGTTATATATTTAAACGTCTGTATAGAAAACGGGGGTCTGGGTGGGTTCAGTAAACATAACCCCTAAGCACGTATCAGACAAGAGGCTCTACGTCTACAGTGACGTACAAGGATATGAAAAGGGAATGTTGCAACAAAGAAAGGAACCCCATTTTATAAAGCAATTTCATCAAATAAATTAGGACTAGTAAACAATGAATATTTATAAATAAAAACTAAAAAACAATTCAACACTAAACATCATTTTATAAAGCACACTAAACATAATTTTATAAAGCATTTGTCGACTGAGCTTTGTAAGCAAAAGAAATCAATCAAATAAATTATGATTAAAGAAAATCATTAATAAATAAAAAAATAAATTTATTAATTAATAAACAACAATTCAAAATTTAACTTCATTTTATAAAGCAATTGTAGACTTAGATTTGCCTGGAAAAGAAATGAGTTAAATAAACTAAGATTAACGTAAATAAATAAACATTGAATAAATAAAAAAACAAATCACTAACAATTCAAAACTGAACTTCAAATTATAGGGTATTTTTCGATCAAGCTTTCTCTGCAAATAAAAGAAAGAAAAATTTAATAAATTAAGATTATTTTAAAGCATTTGTCCAGTGAGCTTCGTCTGCAAAACAAATGAATTTAAGAAGTTATGATTAACGTAGAAAAGTTATGATTAACGTAGAAAAATAAATTAATAGTTAAATAGTAAATAATCAAACATTGAACACTGCTTTTTAATAACAGTTTGAAAAACGCAACGAACAAATTTTCTACAGGTCAAAAGCGAAAAACCTTCCGTCTCTTAAAATTCTGAAGAAACTTTCGTAGGCTTAATCGGAGAACCGTACATAAATTCTTCTCTTTTTTGTAAAAATAAAATAAAATAAAAACAATAAGCAGAAAGAGATAAAAATTTATGAGCTTATAAAGTAAAGAAGTGTAGATTCTGAAAGACATTTAAAATTCAATCAAGAATCCACTCACAGGAAAATTCATCCTATATAATTCCGAATTAAATTCATCCCATGTAATTCAAAAGAATATTCATCCAACACAATTCCAAAGAAAATTCATTCCATATAATTTCGAGTAAAATTCATCCCAAATAATTCAAAGGAAAATTCGTCCAATACAATTCAAAAGAAAGTGCATCCCTTAAAATTCGAATGAGAATACGTACCACATAATTCAAAAGAAAATTCTTCCCATATAATTCAAAGTGAAATTCTACTCGAATTTTGAAAAAAAAAATTCTTCGATTTCGAAGAGAAACTGACCAAGTTTCTAACACAGCTTGCCATGACAACAGTTGTCAACAAAGTCTTCGAAGCAGCAGCAGTTGAAACAGCGAAGTTAACGGTACCCTAACGTGCAACAGCAACAACTATGGCAACAGTCGCAGGATTAACAGCAGCAACAGCCGGACCAACATCAGAAGTGACAGCAAAACAGCAGAGCGGTGGCAAACTTGCAGCTAATCAAGTGCACCACCTCTGGCTCGTTTTAACATGATTTTCCACTCAGTAATGGCCGTAAGTTGAATATTTTTTTTAAATTCTATTACATTTTCAAATTTTCATTTTCTATGATGTTAAGTGCCTGGTATCCTTACCTCTTAAAAAAGAACTTTTAATAATAAGACACTCAATATTTACCCCGTTATAATCAACATATTTTTCCGTAGAATAAGCAGATGTGCTTCGTCAGTGGAAGTCTATATATATGCCTTATCATACAACGAACTAAATGATTTTATAAAGATAAAAAAATTGTTCGTGCCAACAAATATAAAGTTAAAAGAAAAACTATTTAGTGTCCATATCCAGTCAAATAACAGTTTTACGAACATGAAAAAATTCAATATGAAATTAGAGTCCCAGCAGAGAGAGAGAGAGAGAGGAGAGAGAGAGAGAGAGAGAGAGAGAGAGCTGTTCCGTAGCCTTCCCCAATCTTAGGTAAGAGTTCCTTGCTTGTGGGTACACTCCCGGCCAATTTCCTCAAGTACATGAAACTTGGAAATACACGTTTGGTGACAAGAGTCCATAAACACTAGAGATTTTAATGAAAATCGGGTATTTCCATTTGTAATTTATGAAGCCTGAGTCACCTGAAAATGGCGAGAAGATAGGTCATAGGAAAACTCCATAGACACGGACAGAGAAGTAGATGATTCAACCAATCTCGCACAACAAAGAGAGGTGATATGGTGTATTAAACCTTATTCATAAAATGGCGAAGAGATCGATCTCAGGAACACACCATAGAAACGGACAGACAAGTAGGAGATGATTCAACCAATCTCTCATAATATGAAGAGGGATATGTGTCACGGGCAAGCGGCTCGGATCCAGGTAACCGCATTCAGAAGTTGAAACAGCTGATCCAAAGAGGATTAGGAGAGGAAGCATAAGCGCCTCTGAAGCTCACAATGCCATTAATGGGAAGGGGCTCAGAACAAAGGACAGATATCGGCGGAAGGCAACCAAATCACACACACACCTCGAACAGTTATCGGAATAATACGTAATGTCGAGGTCTCCCACTCGCTAAGACGATTTTACTTTTTTTTTTTCATTCTTTTTACCCAAAGGAATCTTAAGAACGGAGGAAGAATATTAGCAAGTATTTCGTCTTGATTACTTGAAAA
>NC_061096.1:38442181-38469681 GCF_015104395.2 Macrobrachium nipponense
TTCCACGAGAGCCACCCAGCCCAGGTAAGAGCGTTAGCTGGCCCCGCCCAAGAACACCTCTCTCTCTCTCTCTCTCTCTCTCTCTCTTCTCTCTCTCTCTCGTCTCTCTCTCTCTCGTCTCTCTCTCTCTTCTCGTCTATCTCTCTCTCTCAGCTCACATGGGCGCTCCTCCCGGGGTCAACGCGAAGGCTCCACGCGTACCATCTTCAGAAGACACTCCTTTCTCATTTCCTTGATGTTCACCCTGTAATTCCCAAGCATTTTTTTTTTTTTTTTTTTTTCATATTTACAAAATACGCCGGCGCGCGCACAGAGAGAGAGAGAGAGAGAGAGAGAGAGAGAGAGAGAGAGAGAGAGAGAGATATATATATATATATATATATATATATATATATATATATATATATATATCCTAAAGGAAGCAAAACTATTGACAAGTTACATGTAAATTTACAGAAAATTGAACGTTCAATTGCACGCCGATACAAAATTCTTATTTCTAAACATGACTACACACTGCAAATATGTATTTCACTCGTACCTTGACAATGTCTTAGTACAGACGAAAGCGCTTTGGGTTTATGCCTATCATTTTCCTGTGGTATTCGCTTATTCAATAAAGTCACGTGCATATACTGTGATTTTTATATATATATATATATATATATATACTATATATATATATTATATATATATATATATATATATAGCCTATATATATATATATATTATTACTATTACTATACGAAGAACCAGCATTCCTTATTATTATTATTATTATTATTATTATTAATAGTAGCAGGACCAACAACAAAATGGGCCCTCTAACAAAACATCCGATATGCCTTTAAATAATTGATTTCAGTATTTTCGGAAAACTAATTAAATACGGACTCTAATTAAACCCATTAAATTTAATCCATTTTTTTTTTATAAAAGTCCTTTTTACCGTCGCTTTCTTTGGCAGTTAATGGGTTTTCCATTAGGAAAGTAAACCTTGATCTAGCCAATCATAACTGCAATAAAAATAGAAAGCGTATTAAAATGGTAGTGTTATGAATCGTGTTTACAAAATTATAAATCTTCTCTTTAATATTATTTTGTAACAAACATTGAAACAGATGAAATGCTAACTAAAATAAAAAAAAATTGAAGTTAAATGATAATGTTGTGCAACATGTTTACAAAAAAGTTATCTTTTTCTTACAAGTATTTTTGTTTGTTTGTTTGTTAGTATGGTGTTTTTACATTGCATGGGACCAGTGTACAATTTTTTTTGAAAAATCAATGGAAATGTTGAAATGATAACTGCAATAGAAGTGATATATGTAGTAAAGTTCTGATATTTGTAAAAAGATAAAACGAGAAAGAGAGGACTATGGTAATATTAGATTTTGCAAGTTTTTTTTTTTTTTTTTTTAATTTTTTTTTTTAAGCATAAAGCATTAAAAGAAAAACCAAGCCGTACTGGAAAAACACCATCACAGAAAGATATTAAAGCCTCGCCTGTATTTCTGCTATGGAGTAAGTTAAGCAAAAAAGTAATCAAGACAATCCAATGCATCAATGAATGACTAAGATAATCATCCTCATACACTTCTGAATATATATATATATATATATATATATATATATATATATATATATATATATATGTATATAATAGCGTATTTTAGATATACTATTATATATACACACATATATATATAATATATATGAAAATGGCGACAACTATGCATACAATCAAATAGAACAAGGATAAACAAAAATACATAAAAAACAATCTTGCAAAACACAGCCTCTACTGATTAGAATACCAATACGTACCGAGATGTCTACAAAAATAAATAAAATAAAAAATAAAGAAGAGAGTAGATGATAAAGCTCAAACAAACGATACTTACTTTTCCTCTTAGTGCCATGAGTCATCATAATCATCATCATCATATTAATCATAATCTTCCCTAATTAACGGCTGCTAACCTCCACAACAACGTGTCAACAAGCAAACAAGGAAAGGGAGGGAGGGCACACGTATGGCCCCACCCTTCCTCAATGTTGTTGATGTTGGTGTTGGTTGATGAGGGATGCAGAAAAATTGGGAGGAGAGAGAGAGAGAGAGAGAGAGAATGGGAAAAATGGAGGGTAATCCTTGAAATATTAGCCGCCTTAATTATAATTAACCACCGGCACCCACATATAGTTTCATCACGTCATCCCGCCGTTAACAACTAAAATAGATTTTTTTTTTTTTACGATAGCTTGTTTCCGTGGTGGAGGGAAAAACGAATATACCTATATGTATGATTGCATATCTGCGCGCATGAATAAAATGACGGATAATTCATCGGGCTGCCCTATCAAATGCGGCATTAATTAAAAAAAAAAAAAAAACTCATAACACGTCTCGACCAGAGGTGTTTCTGAAATAAAATCCAGTCCCTATAATAGAGAATTTCCAATTATGAAATTGCGTTGCAAAATAGGTTCCACTGCGTTTGATAAACACATCCACTATTGCTTGCTGTTTATTACGCGTTGTTTACCTTGCTTCTGTTTATTACTTGTTGTTCGGTGCGGTAGGCATTAGGATAAACGGCCATATTATTATGACATACGACCCATAACGGCGCATACCAATGGTCATCGATGGGACGCAATAAATGGGCTGTTATTAATATTGGAAAAGGCTAGACGTGACAGTACCATTTATCACGAAGGGTATCCAAACGTTCATGTATCTGATAAAAAAATGTAGAAAAAATGCAACATAAAAATTTCCAAGTAAATAAATAGTGATATTTCCATTGAAGTCAATGGCAATGTTCTCAAATACGATCTCCTTATCAAGACTTTGAAACAGTCTATATACTTATTCCTTTTCAATTCAGGTAAGCTTCTCAGGAGCGAGGGAAATAGATTCACGTTTCATTCCATTTATTCATTCTAGTCGACGGACCATGTCTCGCTCATCGGCGACGTCTGTCAAAGAACACGTAAATGGGAAAAACATGAATAATTTTTTCATATTCCCGAAGAGGAAAAGTAGTATAGACTGATTCAAAGTCGTCTGAATAAGATGAAAATATGCCCAAATAGCTAAGAGGGATCTATGCATATGAACTCATATGACGCTCTCTCTCTCTCTCTCTCTCTCTCTCTCTCTCTCTCTCTCTCAAATAAAAACTCATGCGCTATATAGAAAAAAACTGGTATTAGGACACTGCAATATCATTCAAATTACATTCCACTAAAGCGAAATTATATTAGCCAATGATAGTGCCATTCAGGATGGACTACATAAACATGGAAGGCCTTTCCATCTGTCAGTGGTATGTCTAAATAAAAGCAAAATTATGAGAAGGTGGTGGTGGTGGGGAGGGGTAGGGGAGGGGGGGGTGTGGGGGAATTGGATACACGATGACATCAACTGCTTTTGCAGCATCGACATAACGGAATTTCCATCGTCATGCGTGCGAGGACATTTCATTCTCTTGAAACAGGGAAATAAGTGCTGTATTCATATTTTTTTTCCTGTGCGATCTCGATTTGCTTATTATCCTAACCCTTTTATCTGGATGTTCATGACCCGAGACGGTGTGACGCCAATAGAAAAATATACGCGTAAAATCGTATATTCTTCCCAGAGCGTTACGTTATTTTGAATTTGCTTTTATAAGTTAAACAGGCCCCAGACCAAATTTATTTTTAAGATCATGAATTCCCATAAGCTTGTCAAATATAAAATCAGGTAAGATAAATGATCTTATCTATCCGTAATCAACTAAACACAAGCGTGGCATATAACTCATTTGAGTCACTGAAGCAACAAAAACTAAAAACCGCAAAGTAAAACAAACAATCAAAGAGAAAAACAGGTACCAAGAGAAAAATATGCCGGATCTAGATCACAAAACACGCTAGAAACCCACTGGTTCGTGTGCGATCAACCATGAAAAAAAAAAAAATATAACATGGAAAAAGACCAAATTACTACATAAAGACTGGCAAACACATATAGTCTTAATAGCATTTTTGCAAGATTCCTTTAAAAAGTTTGTAGGCGAACTAGATACAGAGCTTTGTCGTCCTTGTTTGCCTAAGTGATAAATCCTATGTTTATCCTATCATCCCCAGGAAACATGTTGCGGTTCAGCCATTTCCTAATAAAGCCGAATATCAAGAGAAAAAAAAAATGTATATGGAAAACTCCTCTAGCAGTCAATGGTTTTTGCTGAAAGCACATCAAACTTGCCAAGGAGATTGTAACGTCTCCGGGATCTGGAGTAGCAACACCAATCTGCGACCAATCAATATTCATAGCGTCAGTCGACCCGACATGTAAATCACTTGCCTGTCACATATATATATATATATATATATATATATATATATATATATATATATATATATATATATATATATATACTTGTGTAACTTGTATCTTAATTTATTGACTTTTTGTAACCTTCGGCGGATAGAACCCAGAGTGCGAGTCGAAACGTCAGAGGAAAAAAAAATAATAATGAGGATATTCACAGTGAGAATTTCCTAACTATTTTAGTGACTCATGCGATGTATGATGATGATGATAATAATAATAATAATAATAATAATAATAATAATAATAATAATAATAATAATAATAATAATAATAATAATATGGACGTTGATTGACAAAATCACGAAGAAAGTATCACTCATTGATGTCGCAATACCATGGTACACCAGAGTAGATAAGAAAGAGGAAAAATTGACAAGTATCAAGACCTGAAAACAGAAATAGGGACACTATGCACGATCCCAAGATCCCTGAAAAGGAACCTAGAAAAACTAGATACTAAGTAGCTCCTGGACTCATGCAGAAGATGCTCCTAGAAACAGCGCACATAGTAAGAAAAGTGATGGTGTCCTAAGGAGGCAGGATGCAAGCCGGAACGTCACGCTATAAAAAGAAACCACCCAGTCGAATAGGATGGCTGTGATACTAGAAAAAAAATAATAAAATAAATAAATAAATAAAAATACGGACTTAAATCATAGCAATAAAACAACAACAATAACGACCCAAAAAGAGCCAAATAACTAAACGAAGCCGAGAAGACGAACAGAAACGACCAGATCATTTTCAGACTTACACGACCTGAAGAGCAGCTTCCGAGTTAGGATTAATTAAGTTCCACTCCAGTGAATCGAGTACTTATAAAACCCTCTTCTACAAAAGGAAAGGAACTCTTCCGTTGCAACAGAGCCGTGCGAAAGGCCCCGGGCTGTGTAACTTGGGTTAATAATTCAGCCAAATTTATCGGTCGCTGATTAATAGCAAGAGCGTGAAAGCCCTTGGAAAGTGGGACTCCTCATCGCTAATTCGTTAGATATAAAAATTGGTAAGAAAATATGAAATAAAATTGGGTTGGTTTATTAATATTTCAGCATATAAACTGTTCGATATAATCTGCATAAAATGAAATATTAAAAATTGGGATGCTGTATTAATATCCCATTTAGAAAACAGATCAGTACAAAAATAAAATTGAAAAATATATAAAGTCCTAAATTCAAAAGACTTGAAATATGCCCAAATGTAAAAATCTTAACGTTAGGTAATGACAATTTCTTTACGAAAGTATTCTAAATCAAAGGTAAAAGTTTTATTGTAAGTCAGCTGTTTTTGCTAAATATTTTCAAAATACAGAAACACTATTTTTTTTAACAAAAGCTACGTTCCAATTTACACAATCGCCTTAAAAAGTAAGGTGCTTCTCTGCATAAAATATATTTCAATGAAAAGCTAATTAAAAGAAATCAACTACATTAGCGGAAAATCTGTTGCAAGGCATAAAATTTAATCAAAACCCTCCATTTTTTCAGCAGAAAATATTTTAAAAGGCATTTTTTTTGCATTTGTTTAATGGTGAAATGTAATTAAAAGCAAAGTGGTTTTCTGCAAACTTTTTATATTAAAAACGGGAGAAGTTAATAAACATAAAGAGAATGTTTTATAATTGGAAATTGCACAGCCGCATCCTGAAACATATATTTGTTACCATTATTAAACGAACTCTTAACCCCGGTTGAAGTTTCATAAATAAAAAAATAATAATAATTCTTAATTTTTACCTTATACGTTAAGCAAGTATTGTTTTACTGGATCTGTCAGTTCATTTCCTCCAAGCATACATTTCAAAGCTTTATTTCCTATTGTATAAAATAACTTCACAAAGGAAGAAAGTACTGAAACTTTCCTGTATATAAAAATATTGATTATTGTACTTAATGTGTCACGCCTCTTTCTTCCATTCATACACTTCAAACACACCAATTTTCCATCTTTAGTGGATTTTAAAAAATAATCCGTCTTTCATTAAAAGTCTCCTGTTTTTCTCATTACTAATAAAAAATATTTTCAATCTCTTGCCTCATATAGAAACATAACTGCAGTAAAATGTACAGAGTTTACTCGTATTTATCAAAACCCTCTTTTTCTTAATATATAAACCTACCTCAACATTACTCCACTACATTCCTTTATTTCACTAAAAGGTTTCTGCGCCTCCTTGTCTATTCAGGAAGACTCCATTGAGGTTGCTTCCTGAAAAGCTTATGCAAAATCCTTCGCTTTTTCTGTTTTTAATACCCATTGTGAGGACCAGCAGCAGTTAGGAAGTACTATGCAGAAATGGAGATGCCGGTTACTAACCTTCACCGAGTGCATCATATATATATATATATCTATATATATATATATATATATATATATATATATATATATATATATATATATATATATATATATATATCGTATACAACTTTTTTTTATTTCCTCCATAAGTGACAAAGGGATTGGTTCGTTTAAGCTTCACTAGTAATGCATTTCTAAACTGGCCACAAACATAATATAAGCAAGAATGTTGGAATATACTGGAATGGAATATAAGATTTAAGCCAAAGGCCAGGCGCTGGGGCCTAGCGGTGAGGTCATTCAGCGCTGAAAAGGAAACTGGAATTAAAAGAATATGAACGGATGTACAGTAAAAGGAATGGAAACAGTTGCTGCTCGGGGCCGATGGGACGCTTCAAAGGACCTCCAGTAATGCCTACAGTGTACCGCGTGAGGTGCACTGGCGGCTCTCCCCCTTACAGTGTCAAAATGTTGGAAAGGCAAACAAAGAACCACGAAAATCGTAAACACAATAACTAGGGATTACTGTCAACAAACAACAATAACACAATTTTTACAAGACTTTAATGGCGGTAATGATCCACATCGCCCCGACCCATAAACCACCCCCCCCCACCACCCCCCCAACAAAAAAAAACCCAAAATACAAAATACAAAATATTGTTCCCAGTCCCCCTCCCGTTCATGTAGCGAATCTACTCAGTTCAGTTGGTAGTCTGAGGTACAGGACGCTTCAAGAACGTCAAAAACCACAACAATGTCTTTGTATATTACCACAAGAATGTAGACCAACCTGAGAAAGAAGAAAGTCCTCCCCAAATTTTAATTCTTTAAAATTGTTCTGACAACTGAGAGAGAGAGAGAGAGAGAGAGAGAGAGAGAGAGAGAGAGAGGAGAGAGAGAGAGAAAATCTGTACCAACTGGAGAAGAAGAAAGTCCTCTCCAAATATTAATTCTTTATAATTATTCTGACAACTGAGAGAGAGAGAGAGAGAGAGAGAGAGAGAGAGAGAGAGAGAGAGAGAGAGAGAATTGTACCAACCTGGAGAAAGAAGAAAGTCCTCTCCAAATTTTAATTTTTAAAGTTATTCTGACAAACAACAGAGAGAGAGAGAGAGAGAGAGAGAGAGAGAGAGAGAGAGAGAGAGAGAGAGAGAGAAACCTGAAGCCCAGCGGCAAACATCAAGGAATGGAAGGAACAAATTAGTCACCGTAACACTTAATAAAACAGGTTTTCATACATATAAGTGATATAAAAAGACAACACTCCTAAAAAAAAAAAAAACTCAACCCGATGTGTTTGTTTCAAGAGGACACACAAAAAAAAGAACGATTTTTCTTTTTTATTAAAAAAACAGGACACTGAAAATATATATAATATAAATAATTTTCAAGTAAATACATTTCATACATTTTCATGAAAATATATTTTATATAAATAATTTTCATGATATCGATATTTCGCCCTCCTCCCCCTCACCCCCCCAACACCCCACCAAAAATTATAGTCGAATAAAAAAAAAAATATAAAAATACTGGCTGAAAACAGACGTAACTAAAACAAAAAATATAAAAACCTGGTTGGATGAAAATGCATTCCATAACAGTCTGGTCCACTTAGGAGGTGGCCAGTTCGCTAGCCCATTCTTCGTCCGAAAGCACTCGATGCCGAAACTTAAAACCCATTCAGGAGACCACTCTGAGAGAGAGAGAGAGAGAGAGAGAGAGAGAGAGAGAGAGAGAGAGAGAGGAAGTCAAGCGAAAGGTTGTCTCACTTCTATCTGATATGGCCCTCCTAAAAGCGCAAACTTCACTTGACATTATCACTAAACTTTAACGATCAGGACCCAAAGCCAAGCTCTTAGGGAGGGGGGACTGGAGGAGGGGTGGTGTTAGAGGTATCACAGAGATAAGAGATACAAAATGCGGAACCTACTCTTGTATAAATTTGCTTCTCTTTCTGGTGACTTAGAAACACAAATGGGTCAAGTTACAAAAAATCTGTAAAAAAACATAAAAATAAAAATAATAAATAAATAAATAATAAATACATAAATAAATAATAATAAAAAAGAAATTTCAATATATGAAGAGAGACCCCAATCGAAGTTATGATTCCAGATATCAGACATATAAACAGTCATTAAACAATAATTACTGCTACGGTAGCAAATAAAGTTGTCAACAGCGAGGACCTAGTAACTACTTTTCTCGTTGAGAAGACCATATGTCATACATTATTTTGCTTGTTTGTAAACAACAAAAATGTATTAATTCATCTTTTATTCATTTGCTTGGTGGCATAGTCTCTCTTACAAGTTCGAGTAAATGTACATTTCCACTTTTGAAATCTGGCGAGAAAATCATGAAAGTACACTGTACCAAGCAATATTTTTTTACATTTTTACAACTTTTCTGACCACAGGCAAACACACACTCACACAGCCCAAACCGACCTGTACACAGACACAAACTCTCACACCCCCAAAACCGACGTTCTGTTTTCTTCGACAGGGAAGAAGTTCAGTGACAGGATGCAAGAGACTTTCCCAGCTCCAACTCGATTATAGCTTCCTCCGCCCCCTTCGCCTACTATTTTCCTTAGAATCCTTTGACCGGCAATCAAGATTCACTAACTCCTCTCCCTCCCTCCTTCGCTTCCACGTTTCCAGGATTTCTTTTTCGCCTCCATTTCAAGTTCCATGGCTGGAAAGAAAAACACTGTTTTGGGCCACCATTCCCCTCCCGTCCTAAATGTCTTTCGAAGCCTTTCAAACCACCCAGGAAATTCTTCTTTCACTTCCAGGCCTTTTCCATGACCTACATAAAGATGTGTATAGTACCCCTTACTACACCTAGTTTACTGGAACATGAACTTTCACTGGAATGGTGAGAAAATGGAACTTCTTACAATTATAAACAAATGAAAACCATTACTCGTCGATCAGCGATGAAGGGGCAACATGCGGAAGAGTGATTTATCCAGAGAACATTAAACAACAGTTGTTAACCGAGACGTGACTCAATCGCTGAAGTATGACTTGACATAAGGATCTTCTTCAATAAATCTTAAGGAAGTTTGGCTGTCCAAACCGATCACGTACTATTTTCTAAACGTGTGTGACCTCCTTCAGAATTCGAATAGTTCTCTGAAGCTACTACGGAAAATTTTAAATGGCATAAAAGTTTATATTCTTCTTCCCAGCTTTATCCCTATTCGGGATTTATATACATACATATAAATATATAATATATATATATATATATATATATATATATATATATATATATATATATATATAGGAGCGCAGACATAAGAGGTTCAGGAGGTCCATTGATACTAAACATGAAGGCCAAGATTTATTATAAAACGTTTCGCACATCAACTTTGTGCATCTTCAGTCTGAAAAAGAGGAAATGCATATACTTAAAAACTAAAAAACAGGATTCACAATAGTATCATTAAAATGCAATAAAATATAAATAGTTAAAAAGAGAAGAAGAACCACTGAGGTACCAACCGACTAGAATGGAAGGAAAGCAAGGATGATTTTTTGAGAGAGCCAGGTCCAAGACGTTGACTATGCCAGATGTAGAGGTGAAGCCGAGGTGTTGTTATTCAATGGGGGAACCAGCCTTTTAATAATTAAAGATTCCAAGGTAGTTAGGTGGTCCGGGTCTTTAGTATAACCTATTATCGAGAAGTGCTGTTTTGATACATTTATTTTGCATTTGGTGGCATGATTCTTGATACTAGAAAATTCAGGATTACTAATTCTTTGACCTGTTATATAGCTGAAACCCATATGGCTACAATATCTCATCTGCAGTAATCTTCGAGTCGATCCCACGTAAGTTGCAGGGCATCCTGCGCATTTGAATTTGTATACAACGTAGGATCTCATGAAGTCCTGCAGACGATCTTTGAAATTAAAAAGCGAGCCAATTTTGCAAGGATTGTTTGAGATGAGTTTAATTTTGAGATAAGGAATTTCTTGTTCTATTATTTGTGAGAGTCTAAGAGAAAACTTCGAGTCTGTTATATATGGAATCGATGCATACATCAGTTTCTTTGGGACATCCATTAGCGGAGGAGGCGGTTGGATATAGTTACCTACTAATTTGTTAATTATGTTATATACAATGTCTTTGGGAATAGGAGTTTTTTTGAAAAAAGGTTATTAAAAATTCCATTTCGTTATGAAAAATTGCCAGTTGGATGAATATTTCAAAGCTCTATAGACCAGTGTGTATATGGTATTAGTTTTAAAGGTTTTCTGACAAGAACTATAGAAGTTATTGGCTAATCCCGTGAACGCCTTTTTTTCGATATACTGCAGTCGTGAATTCTGAATTGACTCTAGTGACATGAATGTCCAGAAATGGTAATTTGTTTTCTTTATTTTCTATCTCCATTGTGAATTTAATGTTGGGATGTTGTACGTTAATGTGGTCCAAAAATTTTGCTATTTGCCACTGGTATCTGAAAAGTGCAAATGTGTCGTCAACATATCTTCTGTAATACATTGGTTTACAAGAAATAGGACAATTGTCTAAAAATTCTGTTTCCAAATATGACATAAAAAAGTTCGCAAATATTGGAGATAGAAAATGAAAACAATTACCATTTCTGGACATTCTTGTCACTAGAGTCAATTCAGAATTCACGACTGCAGTATATCGTAAAAAAGGCGTTCACGGGATTAGCCAATAACTTCTATAGTTCTTGTCAGAAAACCTTTAAAACTAATATCCATATACCACTAATGGTCTATAGAGCTTTGAAATATTCATCCAACTGGCAAATTTTTCATAACGAAATGGAATTTTTAATAACCTTTTTTTTCAACAAAACTCCTATCCCAAAGACATTGTATATAACATAATTACCAAATTAGTAGGTAACTATATCCAACCGCCTCCTCCACTAATGGATGTCCCAAAGAAACTGATGTATGCATCGATTCCATATATAACAGACTCGAAGTTTCTCTTAGACTCTCACAATATAGAACAAGAAATTCCTTATCTCAAAATTAAACTCATCTCAAACAATCCTGCAAAATTGGCTCGCTTTTTAATTTCAAAGATCGTCTGCAGGACTTCATTGAGATCCAACGTTGTATACAAATTCAAAAATGCGCAGGATGCCCTGCAACTTACGTGGGATCGACTCTAAGATTACTGCAGATGAGATATTGTAGCCATATGGGTTTACAGCTATAGAACACAGGTCAAAGAATTAGTTAATCCTGAATTTTCTAGTATCAAGAATCATGCCACCAAATGCAAAATAAAATGTATCAAAACAGCACTTCTCGATAATAGGTTATACTAAAGACCCGGACCACCTAACTACCTTGGAATCTTTAATTATTAAAAGGCTGTTCCCCCATTGAATAACAACACCTCGGCTTCTCCTCTACATCTGGCATAGTCAACGTCTTGGACCTGGCTCTCTCAAAAATCATTCCTTGCTTTCCTTCCATTCTAGTCGGTTGGTACCTCAGTGGTTCTTCTTCTCTTTTAACTATTTATATTTTATTGCATTTTAATGAATACTATTGTGAAATCCTGTTTTTTAGTTTTTAATATATGCATTTCTCTTTTTACAGACTGAAGATGCACAAAGTTGATGTGCGAAACGTTTTTATAATAATCTTGGCCTTCATGTTTAGTATCAATGGACCTCCTGAACCCTCTTATATATATATATATATATATATATATATATATATATATATATATATATAATATATATATATTATATATATATATATATATATATATACTAGTATACTATGTACTACATGTGTATATAAATACATAGTATACATATATACACATAGTATATGTAGGTATATAGTACACAAATACATATATATATATATATATATATATATATATATATATATATATATATATATATATATATATATAAAACATTTTGCAAGTACAATTCTGCATTTCTATCCACTTTGTTTAAAAATATACAAATACCAAACAATAAATAACGATTATGACATTAAGGAGTGCCAGCAGAACCACAATACTAGGACGACAACTATAAACAACACCACTTGAATAACCACCAACTCTTGGCAACTATATTTTCACGAAGTTATGAAATTCCCTAATAACGTTTTAGCCACCAACAGCGAATCATCATTATAACAATATTTATCACAACCTTAAAAACGCGAAATTGGTCATTCGCTTTATCAACTCAAGGCTGCAAATGCAATCTGGGAATAACGACGTACGTCATACAACGTCATAGCATCTCCTAAAATATTTAACATAATGAACTATCGAATATCCATCAGTCATAAACATTATGCGCAGTGGGTGCAAGATCACGCGATGTATTGCTAGGAGAGACTGTGTCGCGCGTGTCAATTCTAATCAAGAAATATTACATGATTGACGTAAATGGACCATTATTTAAGAAAATGGGACAACAGCATCCCATGATCGGCAGAGAACACTTTTCATTCAAACTGCTGCCAAGGTAAATTATGATCATTTATTTAAATTTTTTTGGGGGGGGCATACTCAAAAAAGCGCTCCAGGTACAATCTACACATATCATACAGCAGGTGTTTTTAACAATCCTAACAAATAATTCTCAAATATCGCACAAAAGTAGAAATCTTAACCAGAATAACACTAAAAAAAAAAAATTATAGTAGTACATTTCCTATTTACCTTAACGAGGTTTCTATGTCAAGACCAACAACAAATCACTTTGAAGATTTACGGTGAAAAATTGACCATAACGTCTTGGCGGGCTTTGTGTGTCAACTGTTTTAGGAGTCTTTATTGACTTAATCGCCACCTGTTTAAATTCATACATACATATATATACATATATATTATATTTATACTGTTTAAATATGCATATATATATATATATATATATATATATATATATATATATATATATATATATATATATATATAAACACTGCAGCCGTCAGGAGTCATGAAATTCAAATACACCGTATACCTTCCGACGCGGTTATTCATATCCCTCATTACCGTCTTATCTCTATGCGACAAACACCATTACCATTTCGTCACCACCAAACACTTATCTCTCATTAGTCATAAACTATGAATACTCTGCGACACGCTAACCGCCTTGAGATATGAGGGTCAAGTGAGAGAGAGAGAGAGAGAGAGAGAGAGAGAGAGAGAGAGAGAGAGAGAGAGAGAGTATATTTCCACTTCAAGGTAACATCACAACCAGAATAACCACTCTCTAACATAAATACCAAATAATTGACATTACTGGAATTATATACATACATATATGTATACACATATTTTTTAAATGTATATTCTAACTACTACGATGGCTCATCAACATCATCTCAAACCCCTTACACATGTAGCACCATTTATCTCTCGCTCGCAAGCACATTTGTACTACTTTTCCATATTCCCTTTCAAACCATCCATCAACTGTCTACTTTCCTTTATACTTTCTTACCCACATATCTTCCATTCGTTCCACACGACCGAACCACCTTAAAGCACTACGCCTTATTAACCCCTCTAAGTACCTCTGAATTTTGTACCTCCATCCTAGGACATACACAACATATAAGCATGCCTCTCAGATGCTTCAAACTTTGTCATTTGCCTTCAACATTCACACCATTAACTTCCATAAAGGAGAGTTGGCACAACACTCCTCAAAACTCTGCACTGTGACGCAAATCGGTTTACCTTTCTTGCACCATTTATTCTGTAATTCAACTCTTCACTCATCCTGCCATCATATATATATATATATATATTTATATATATATATATATATATATATATATATATATACTCTTAAATACGCAAGCTATTCTGATGCATGATGCTTTATTTCTTAATCAGAAATACGGAAAATAGACCACTGGCAAGTGCACGAAGATATACATTCATTAGTAATATAAGTAAATGTACATATATACAGTCACTAATAACATACGTACCGATAATACCCGTAGACCTAAAATTCGACAACAACAGCCACCGCTGCAGAAAAACATACCTGTAAATAGAAGAAAAGCATATATAAATATACAGTAGAAACGTGACAACATTTTTCATTCCTTCCCTGTAAGTATGCAAATGTATATGTATGCATATGACCAAATAATTAACTAGAGCACAATATTTTTCATACGCATATAACATTTTACATAAAAATTTGAAGAAATAAGCGCAATATATATATATATATATATATATATATATATATATATATATCTATATATATATATCTATATATATATATATATATATATATATATATAAATATATAAAGAATTCATCAAGCCACACTGAATCATGTTCAACACATCCTGGAAAAAATAACCAAACAATATTTAAAACATTTTGAGATAAAAATAAAAAATGTCCTTAATCAATCTCACACATGCAGAGCACTCAAAGTCTGCCTCTTTTCAGAAGTCCATCAGAAGTTAATCTCGTTATGTTTCAGAAAATGACTCGGTATTTAATCATGTATCAAAACAACATGGAAGTGTCAACAATCAAGACGAGTGCGATACACTACATTTATCCAGAACATGTAATACAGAACAAAGCGACAGAAATGCCATTTCCCCGATACTGAAAAACAATTTTATCGTATACAACGTTTTGGCAGCTAAAAGCTATTTCCTGACAGCTCGGCAATCTATACGATATTATACAATATTTCGCAATATCTTTCGAACATAATTTTTTCCTCGAACATTTTAAACATTTACCGATTTGAAATTTTTTTCACACATATAAGTACGTTTCAAATTATTACAAAAGACTTAGAATTTAGAAGATACTCTGAAAGATGCATGAAAATCAATAAATGTTACAAAGTAACAGCATTAAATTACTAAATCACCAAACTGGAAGGATACAAACTATATTTTAATATATCAAGATTACGGAGCTTAAGATCTTGATAACAACTATATTACTCGACAGGGTTTTGTATGTTTGTTTGTATAGTCCTTTTACGTTGCATGGAACCTGGGGTTATTCAGCAACGGGACCAACGGCTTTACGTGACTTCCGAACCACGTCGAGAGTGAACTTCTATCACCAGAAATACACATCTCTCACTCCTCAATAGAATGCCCGAGAATCGAATCCGCGACCACCGAGGTGGGACGCTAATACCATACCAACCACGCCGCTGAGACGCTTACTACAGGGTAAACGCCTCAAGGCTGAAGAAAATCTTTGTATTTATATACTCATGAACATACGAATGTAGGTGACTTGCGTATGTAAATTACAATTACTCAAAAATGCCCAATCCAACTGAGATACATAACTGCCAAAGGACACTATATAAACAGTTTTCCTCAGAATTACTTTCTCTTCAATAAATTCTAGGTATGCCAAGTCATTTCACCATGCCGTCAAAACTCCACATTGAAAGGGCAAATATGTCATTATACACACACACATACTCACAAACGTATATGAACAATGTGGGTGGAAAATAAAACAGAACGCGTAGGTGAAAAATAAAACACCCATACTAATACTTTAACATAAAATGTAAGATTATGTCGGAAAGCTCCAACAGGAAGATGTTCCAGAGATCAAAAGGTATACCCAATAATTAAGTCTTAAAAAAAAAAAAAAAAAAAAAAAAAAAAAAAAAAAAAAAAAAAAAAAAAAGGGGGGGGGGGGGGGGGGGTGTGTGTGTGTGTCTTTAGGGGGACTGAAGAAACAGGGCCGCGACGCTGTTATACTTGGAATTGCGTGGGTGCGTATTTTTATTCAAACAGGTATCCTCCTAATCCAACACACACACACACACACACACACGTAAACGCACAAGAGCAGGGACGTACGAGAATGACTCTGGTAGAATACCTTAATTAGGATAGTACGTGTGTGTATACATACATACACACACACAATATATATAATATATATATATAATATATATAATAATATATATATATATATATATTTAATATATAATTTATATATATATATATCTATATATATATATATATATATATATATAAAATTCTGAGGAAATTAGCATATTTGGCAAAACATTACTAAACGATAAAAGAATGACGTTAAAATTTAATGCTTAAGTCATCCTGTGGTCGGATGAAGATACAAAGGATTAAGAGGAAAAAAAAAAGAACAATACGAATGTTTCAAATAAACTTTCAGGCAATGAAACCAGACCAAGAATCAAGTGTGAAAATATCAAAACTGGACAGCGGAGGCGTTGGTTCTTCAGAATCTTTCAGAAATTTGTTGTTGGAGTCTGAGGGGGCGTTCTCTCAATGACCGAAACGACGAAAGCTTGGGTCATTCCAGGTCATTCCGAGTGGAAACGAATGATCTCCCTCCCAACCAGCCTCCACCCCCTAAAAAGAAAAAAATAACCCGAGGACAAATAAAAGAAAAGAAGATAAGATCTTCGAGATGGGACTCGACAAAAGGCGCTGAAATAATAGAAGTAAGTTTACGGTCGTCCTTTTCCGAGTCGAAGTGAACGGTTCCACCAAACAGTGTTGGATAACAAAAGGAGGAGGTCCATTTAAAGCTGCCCTGCGCTTGTCGCTCTTGCGTCTCCATTACCTTACAAACGCGACAAAGAGATACTTCTGAGAAACGGCGGAGGGGGAAAATAAATGGATGCCCATTCCGTCGCCTTCGATAAAAATCCCTGCCTAGCAATCTTCATCAAAACGTGATGACTAAACTTTTCCTTCCATATTTTCGCAAACATTACACTTCACGTTGAGTTTTCAAAGACCGTCTTATTCTCTCCTATGGAGGCTGTCAGCATCACCAAGGCGACTCGGGATCAAAGAGATGGCATTTCAGCAGGAATACAAGGCACTGGAAAATATGGAAGTCTTACTAGTGTTTCAAATAAACTTAACATTCGAACGACGTCAAATACCAACTAGACATCTGACCTCTTTCAGTTTTCAGTGACATCTGTCTTGCGGTGTCATGTCAGTGTATTTAATGCACACAGAATCTTCATCTTTTACCAAAACTGGGAACAGTCTCATAACTTAACTACTTCAATTCTTCATAATATTTCACTAATCTTTAACCACATGATTCTTCATATTATTTCACTAATCGTTAAGCATCCGAATTCTTCATAATATTTCACTAATCATTAACTATCCGAATATTTCATAATATTTCACTAATCATTAACCACTTGCTTCTTCATATACTATTTCACCAATCATTAACCATCCGAATTCTTCATACTATTTCACTAATCATTAACCAACTGAATTCTTCATAATGTTTCACTAATTATTAACCAACCGAATTCTTCATAATATTTCACTAATAAGACAAAGATATTGTCATACAAATCCAAATCTTCAACACAAATGTATCGCCCCAACTGTCAATCATCGAATCAAGCCCAGATCCCGAAGTGTCAGAAAGATACGTCTACCCATAAGTGACATAAGGCTTTCATGTACACTAAACCTCCCCATTTTCCTCTGGAAACACAAAAACACAAATGCATGTAGACCCCTTTGAAGACAAACCAATGCTAACATCAGTTTCCCCATTTTCACCGTACCCATGAACACCACTAGATGGATAGAAATATCGATCACCCTTGAAGTATTAAGCCCTTTTTCGAAGATTATTAAAAGCTTATCCTTACTACATAGAAAAGAACACATTAGTTTTTAAGCATTCAACATAGCAACATTCCGTAGAGAAATCACCCAGCGACTAAGTGCAGTTCTCTAATATTTTGATCACCAAATCAGTCGAACGAAATAATCAGCAATGCAAATAGGCAGTTCGAAAGCAGATGTTCATTTTTATTCTTAAGAAGGGAGACAAAGCAGTCTCTCTCTCTCTCTCTCTCTCTCTCTCTCTCTCTCTCTCTCTCTCTCTCTCTCTCTCTCTCTCTCTCTCTCTCTCTCTCTCTCTCTCTCTCTCTCTCTCTCTCTCTCTCTCTCTCTCTCTCTCTCCAGAAATCCTTAATGAAAAGAGCATCGTGGCGCTTCAAACTTGATGCATATTAACAATTATCTGAAGAAAAAGAGGAAAACAATTATTGCTGTAGTCCAAGCCAAGGAATAAAGACAACAGAAAAATATAGCAATGACAATTAGTCAATTGCTTTCTTATTTGGAAGGCAGACAACTGACATGAACAAGAATTTTTCTTAAAGCAACTTTCAATAATATCATTATCAAAGTAACCTAAATACATTATACATAACCTACGTCTTCAAATTTCAACAATTTAAATAAGGTGTTGACAGGCTTTTTTTTACTATTTTGTTATCGTTAAGAATTACGATATGAGAGAGAGAGAGAGAGAGAGAGAGAGAGAGAGAGTTGGAAATCTAAAGAAAACCCCCAATAAAGGGCCCAATTAAAGAACTCTTGGTCATTATGCAGAATCGATCAACAAAAACAACAGATTTAATTAACATTTCCAAATTGGGTAAGGTGATATAATCGTTTGGTTTTTCATTTTTCTAATGAGCTCCTCTTGTCAATAACCAAACTGGCTCAACTTTCGAAGGAAACTGTCCAAAAACTACCAGTATCTCATGATACCTGATTCCTAATGTAAACTTAAGAGAAACAGTAACCTACAAAAAATACAAGTAAGATTTCACTAATGTTTGCGAGTAAACTTCCTTTTCACATAAGGGATTGGTTCTCTCTTTCAAAATTAGAACAATCCGCTGTATTATTGACTAATTATTTAAGGCCTTATATGAAGTCCCTAACGCGAAGGTAACCTGTCTTCTTATAAACTGCTGCACTAAAACAATTCCCCATGTATTTTACCAATTCATTTATATTTCCATATCTTTATTAATTTATCTTTTTTTCTTTTCTAGTAACTGATCTCTTCTTTCTGCTTTTCCTGTTAAATTCTGCAATTTCTTTTAAATGAACATAATATTCTTTAGAAGCTCGAATTTCAAGTTAATGACTCCTGGAGGCTTCCTGCATATGATTATGGGTTTGTCTTCTAAATAATAATAATAATAATAATAATAATAATAATAATAATAAAATAATAATAATAATAATAATAATAATAATAATAATAATAATAATTATTATTATTATTATTATTATTATTATTATATTATTATTATTATAATCATAGGAACACTATGATTATAGTAAGAAAAGTGATGGACTTCTAAGGAGGCAGGATGCACCCTGGAACCCAACACTATAAATACCATCCAGTCGAATTGGAGGACTGTGGTAGACACACACACAAAAAATAATAATAATTATTATGAAAGCTAAATTGGTTATTAACCTTACTTCTCAAAGAAACTTTTGGTGTCAAGCTTATTTCCAATAAGCTAAAAATAAAATTTAAAAATATTCTCGCTATGGTTTTGACCTCAAACTAGAACTACAATTCTCTATGTAGAAAGACGAGTCAAAATCACACAGCCGTAATTCAATGCACAATCAATTCCACCCCCTGAAATGAGCATCCACTCCAGCATTCACATAAAATGATGAAACGGCCATATCATTCAGTCATAACTTCCAATCCTTATCGTGTCATAACCATTATCATGAGTGAATATTACCTCTGCTACCGGTGAATATTTCAAATTCCAAAATGAATATTTTCCGAAAGCAATCGCCTGCTTAAAAACAGACTAGATATTTGAAAAGTATTCGATGACTCAAAGTTTTTTATTTATTTTTTATTTTTAATATTTTCATTTTGAATAACGAAAATCTATCTGTCCTTGCACAGAAAAAATCTTGCCCAAAAAGAGTAAAATGCAGAGCGATATATTCCATTCAAGACAGTGACAGGGAGTATTTCAAAGGGGTTGAGTCTAGGGCATTGTGAAGATATTGGTTTAAAAGGTCCTTTCCTTTATTCCGTAAATGATACGAAACAAACGGTAACTTAAGGAAGATATCTAGAAATTTACTTCAGGAGATAAAGAGTGCATTGTTTGATACCAAACACTTAAATCTCTCTCTCTCTCTCTCTCTCTCTCTCTCTCTCTCTCTCTCATATATATATATATATATATATATATATACACAATGTGATAATTTAGCAGAAAAAAATGGACAACACAACAAAACATTGTAACTATTATCTCGAGATACATGCATGCACACACACACGTGTATTTATATAGACAGATAGGCAGATAGATAGATAGATAGATAAATAGATAAATAAATATATAAACATATACATATATATAGATAGATAAATAAATAAATATATACAGATAGATAGATAGATGTTTGTGTAGGTGTATAACAACATTCCTTGAAATTTTATCAATTTCAAAGTGGAAAATACCGTGCACCTTTGACCCAAAGACTGGAATTATTAACTAACCAATCCTTGTAAATTCAGGAAGCGAAAAAAAAAAGAACAAACGACAGAAAATCCAAAGAATTTTTTCCTCCTAGAAGTTAGCAGCATGGAGGGGTGGGGGAGGGGAGGGGCGCCGCCCCATTTCTAGGCATCCGAAATACAATTCTTAGAGCAATTTTCCTTCCTTGTGTAAAAAGCTGTGTGACGGAAGGGGTGGCTAACACTACTCTTGCACTTAAAGATATTGCAGTCCAGAGAGAGAGAGAGAGAGAGAGAGAGAGAGAGAGAGAGAGAGAGAGAGAGAGAGAGAGAGAGAGAGAGAGTCCCGTGGGTATTCTCCAGTGATGTTACCTTTTTTGACCCAAGTATCAATTATTCAATTATGGCGCAAGTCTCACAGGAGACCGCGATAAATAACTCGGGAAATAAATATCAATAATAGAAAGGTCAGAATGAAGACAAACAAGACGGAGGATACAATAGGGAAAAACAGCAATAGCAGTATACTCAAGAATACAATAACCTTATACTCAGGAATACAATGCACTTATATTCAGGAATACGAAAACAACTTGAGAATACAACAATGACCGTAAAATCATGAATATCACAATGGCCGTATATTCAAGAATACAACAATGGCCGTATACTCAGGAATATCACAATGGCCGTTTACTCAAGACTACAACAATAACCGTATACTCAGGAATACAACAATAACCGTATACTAAAGAATATCACAATGGCCGTGAACTTAAGAATACAACAATAACAGTATACTCAGGAATATCACAGTGGCCGTATACTTAAGAATACAACAATAACCGTATACTCAGGAATATCACAATTGCCGTATACTCAAGAATACAACAAAAACCGTATACTCAGGAATATCACAATGGCCGTATACTCAAGAATATCACAATGGCCGTATACTCAGGAATACAACAATAACCGTATACTCAAGAATATCACAATGGCCGTATACTCAAGAATACAACAAAAACCGTATACTCAGGAATATCACAATGGCTGTATACTCAGGAATACAACAATATCCGTTTATTCATTATTTTAGGTTAAACTTATAAAAATGAATTAAAAACCAAACTATTAGTTAAGAAAATCAATTAAAAAAACAAAGGAAATGTGAAATTGAAAACAGAAAAAAGGCTTGATGCAAAACACAAACGAAGCCCAAAACTAGAAAAAAAAAAAAAAAAGAAAAAAAAACTCAGTCGAGACCTTTCTTGTGGCGCAGCAGGGAAACGTCACGGGTGCATTGTTTTAGAGAATATTTATAAGATAATAATTTTTCTTTAAAAAAAATCATATCTGAAAAACTCACAAGATATATGAGGATAATTTTTCCCTTAAGAAAAAGAAAACAGTCCTAGTTGCAATAACAGTTAACAAGATACCCAGAATAAGGCTAAAAAAATAGGATAAAAAAAATAAAGAAAACTTGACATAACCTTCATAAATGACTAAAAGAAACGTTTATTACTCGGCCACTTCGTCCCACAAAGAAAGAAAGAAGAAGAAGAAGAGAGAGAATTCTTTTTCTTTTTTTGCAAAACTCATTCCCACAATAAGCGTCGGTTTGTTTCATTTCTGTGATGAGAGAGAGAGAGAGAGAGAGAGAGAGAGAGAGGACGCCGGCAAAACACAAACGAGGAATTAACAAGCGCAGGCCGGAGCGGAAAGACGAGGCACAGACGAGGAAATGAAAAATGGAGTGTAAAGTGGCCGTGACGTTACAAGTTTATGTAAGGGGCAGTGCAAGGAATAGAGACCTTACCTTAGACCTTACAGACCTTACATCTTGTTCGGGTTGCCCCAGGTCCCTCAGTGTGAGGCACCTCTAATGTCTACCAGAGAGTTGCTAGTACATCTTCCGGTATATTTTGCATCTTCCAATCTTGGATGGTCTGGGATGCAGTTTAGATATTTGTCGAGCTTATTCTTAAACACATCTACGCTCACTCCTGATATATTCCTCAGATGAGCTGGCAACGCATTGAATAGACGCTGCATTATCGATGCTGGGGTGCGTAGTGGATTAATGTCCTGTGTGCTTTCCTTATTTTTCCTGGTATAGTTTTGGGCACTATTAATCTACCTCTGCTTGCTCTTTCTGATATTTTTAGTTCCATGATATTTTCTGCTATTCCTTCTATCTGTTTCCATGCCTGAATTATCATGTAGCGTTCTCTTCTCCTTTCTAGACTATATAATTTTAAGAATTGTAGTCTTTCCCAGTAGTCTAGGTCCTTAACTTCTTCTATTCTGCTGTAAAGGACCTTTGTACACTCTCTATTTGTGCAATATCCTTTTGATAGTGTGGGTACCATATCATATTGCAATATTCAAGTGGACTACGAACATATGTTTTATAAAGCATAATCATGTGTTCAGCTTTTCTTGTTTTTGAAGTGCCGTAACAACATTCCCATTTTTGCTTAACATTTTGCCAACAGAGTTGCTATTTGATCATTGCATAACATGTTCCTATTCATCATCACACCAAGGTCTTTAACTGCTTCCTTATTTGTGATGGTCTCATATTAGGTTCCCTTATATGCATATAGCTTTCTTTCTCTGTCTCCATAATTTATGATTCAAATTTATCAGAGTTAAATACCATCCTATTTACCTCTGCCCAATCATATACTTTGTTAAGGTCTCTTTGTAGAGCGTTCCTATCTTCATCACAAGTAATTTCTCTACTTATTCTTGTGTCATCTGCGGAAACTACTCACTACCGAATCCTTCACATTATTGTCTATGTCTTCAATCATAATAACAAACAGTATTGCAGCTAAACACCGTACCTTGCGGCACACCGGATATTACCTTGACTTCATCCGATTTCTCGTCGTTTGCAATAACTATCTGTTTCTGTTGTGTAAAAATTCTTTTAACCATCTTCCTACTTTATCCACGATATTGTGTTTTCTAATTTTCTTCGCTAATATATTATGGTCTACTTTATCAAAAGCTTTTGCAAAGTCTAAATAAACCACATCTGTTTCTTATTTCCGCTTTTCATATTTTTGAATATGTTCTCACGGTGGACTAACAGTTGGGTTTGTGTACTTTTTCGGGTACGAAACCATGTTGTCCTTTATTAAACAAATTATTTTTATAAATGTTTCATAATATTTTTCTTCATTACCCTTTCATACACTTTCATAATATGTGATGTTAGACTCACAGGCCTATAATTACTTGCCTCTAGTCTTGATCCACTTTTGAAAGTAGGGGTAATATATGCTAATTTGTGCTCATCATAAATCTTGCCTGTATCTACACTTTGTCTTAATAATATTGCAAGTGGCTTTGCGATAGAATGAACTACTTTCTTTAACAAAATAGCAGAATTCCATCAGGCCCTGCAGCAGCTCCATTTTTAATTTCATTAATAGCCTGCACAATATCAGCTTCATTAATATCTATGTCAGCTAAATATTCACTATTTTCATCCCTTACTTCTATAGTCATTATCTTCATTATCTATTCTAGGGGTGAATTCTCTCTTATATCGTTCTGCCAGTATGTTGCAAATTTCCTTTTTTTCATTCGTTAATCTCCCTTCAATTCTCAGAGGGCCTATTTCTATTCTTCTTTATTCATCTTCTTCGCATATGAGTATAATAGCTTGGGTTTTTGCTTGATATTTAATAGGGTTTTTTCTTCCAAGTCCCGTTTTCATTTTCTTTTGATTGTATAATCTTTTGTCTGCATTTTCTATCTTACTTTTTAGTTCTATAACTTTCCATGCATTTTTTTCTTTTGCAAGACCTTTTTTCCATTTCTGATTTTCTGAACAAGATCCTTCTGTCTCTTGGTATGCATGAATGATGTTTACTTTTCTTCTTCGGTATATATTTTTCCACTATTTTCTCCTCCAATATTTTATATAATATCTCCGTATTTACCCTTATGTCATCACTTACGAAAATGTTATCCCAATCTTTGTTTAATTCTTCATTAATTTCTGACCATTTTATATTTTTACTGTAGAAGTTGTATTTTCCATATCCTTCCCACTTTTTCATTTCTTGCTTATCTCTATTTTCACTTGCTTTGGAATGAACTGTTAATTCTGTGACATTATGGTCTGAAATATTCGCATTATAAACTATATTTCTTTAACATAATTCATCTCGTTCACAAATACTAGGTCTAAAGTATTTTCCTTTCTTGTTGGCAGGTGATTTTTTTTATTTTGTTGAATGTTGTATTAGTAGCATATCTAATAGCTTTTCAAATTGCCTCTTATCTTCTGCACTACTATCTCTCTTTTTTATATGTATAAGTACAACCACAATCTCCTATTCGTTCTTTCCATTCTACGAAAGGAAAGTTGAAGTCACCAGATAGGAGGAATAGTCCAGTCTGTGTGATTTCTACATATATCATCCAATTTTTCAATTATTAAGTCAAACTCTTTAGTATTAGGAGGTCTATATATTACTATGTTCATCAATTTTTCAGATTCAAATTCTACCGCTAGTAGTTCACATTCTGAGTTATATATTTCTCATATATTTTTCCTTGTTTTTTGTCTCCCACCCATATATTGCGGTTCCCCTTGATTCCTATTTTTTCTATCTGATCTATAAGTTTGGAACCCTTTTATTTGATCATCATTCCCAGTCTCTTGGGAATACCAGGTTTCACTTATATTCATTATATCTATTTTCTTTTCATTTTTGGGTTTAGTTCTTCTAAGTACTCTATTTTTCTTTTTGAGAGAGAGAGAGAGACGAGAGAGAGAGAGAGAGAGAGAGAGAGAGAGAGAGAGAGAGAGAGAGGGGGGGGGGGGGGGAGGAAGCAAAAAGGAGTATAAAAAAAATGTTACTAAAAAACGGGTAAAATATAGTATAACACACCTACGCCGTGACAGAAAAAAAATACTTATGGGAATATTGAAACAATAGACGCCTTCATTATACGGAAAAGTATAGAAAAAAACTTATGCCACGAAAACCAAAGATATTCAGTATATGGAAAAATGCATGATAAACTTACGCCGAGGCAAAAAAATAAAATCTATTAGCAGTATTAAAACAATAGTTTTTTTTTTAATATATATCATACTGACGCCATGACAAAAAAAAAAAACTTTTAGGAATATTAAAACAACAGATACATTTCAAATTGTGAAAAAGCTTCCAATGAAATTAAGAAAAAAATTCTATCTTAAACATCCAGTTTTACATAAAATAAGATTAAAATGTTATACCAAATTTATACCATTGAATTATAAAAACCTCAATACAACCTAAAATTCATATAAGCACCAGAAAAAACTGACAAAGGGTAACACAGAGACAGAAGAGTAAATAAGTTCAGGAAAAATGAGTAAAAATGAAAAAAGATAGAAATAAAAAAATCCCCACAGAGGGGTTTGTGAAAATATCCGGAGGAAGAAGCAGAAAAGATATGAGCTGAAGGGATTCTCTACACAGGAATTCTTTCAGGCTGCAAGAGATATCATTCGATTAGGAGGAGGAACGCAAAACCAATACCTTGTTCTGATATTTTTAAGCAAAGCAACGATTTCTATTATTGAAAGTGTGTGTGTGTGTGTGTGTGTGTGTGTGTGTGTGTGTGTGTGTGTGTGTGTGTGTGTGCAGAGCCCCAAATTTTGCAAAACCCAATTGCACACAAAAGCATTCATCTCAGTGATGAGAGAGAGAGAGAGAGAGAGAGAGAGAGAGAGAGAGAGAGAGAGAGAGAGAGAGAGAGAGAGAGATATTTTCAAACAAAGCATCGGTCTGTCTGACTGACGGACACAAACACACACACACAGAAAGAGAGAGAGAGAGAGAGAACCCATACTTTGCAAAAACCAATTCCACCCAAAAGCATTAGTTTGTTTGACTTTGTGTTGAGAGAGAGAGAGAGAGTCAGGAATGCAAATTATTTCTCAGATTCAATAAGCGGGGCCTCGCATAACTGACATATATGTGGAAAGAAATTATAACATATGGACAGCTAAACGAATTCTAGCCGTGTGTGTATGTAGGAAATATAAATGTGTGTGTATGTGTATATATATATATATATATATATATATATATATATATATATATATATATATACACACACACACGTCTGTGTATAATATTTATCAGAAAATATCTAAAATAAAGATTAAAGAACGTCTGAAAACCAAGTACGGACTCCATAACTCCTGATAAACAAAACACTACATAAAGCTAAAAATATCTGTCGTGTCTGGTATAGAAAGACTTTCAAGAAATATCGGTCCCTTTTCCGTCTTCTCTCGACAGAACAAAGCGAGATTTTAAAGCTGTGCTGGGGGAATGTCTCATTCTCTGGCGAACAATGGATAACGAAGGACAAAAGTCACCATACACATTATCACCTTTAAAAACTATTACAATCAGAGGCAGAAGTGAATATAACT
>NC_061096.1:38477181-38489681 GCF_015104395.2 Macrobrachium nipponense
ACTATAAGTAATATCATTATACAACACGAATTTCGATAACATTATCATTTAAGTATCATGTTACAGACTTGCCAAAAAGCTTAACGAAGTCAACTAGCAACATATTCAGACATGGAATAAATACCACATAACGCCCTACTATAAAAATACGACCGAGAAATCCGATAACATTAACATTTAAATATCATGTTTCTGCGCCATTTCCTACCCGTAAGAAATTGAGGACAGGACGTTACTGCCATAAGGAAATGGCCTTCTATTTAACGTGAGCTGCCCAGAAATGAAATTGCCCAAAATCCGCAGCCTGCAATGCAAAAACACTTCAAGGGCAAAGCGAAAGGTCCCCTACAGACCACACACCTTATCAAAGTCAACGAACTGGGACTCGGGTTTATGAAGGCACTGGTACGTAAAACAAAAAGGGATTTTTTTTTAATTACTTAAAACCCCGAAGTTGTTCGTTTAACGAATGTCAGTCATATACAAAAGGTCTGGCTGTAATAAAAAGTAAACAGGGTAACATCACAGACATAGATTAAAATTCATCGAAGATCTGTTGATTCCCGCCCTTGAAGAAGTGCGTTCTCTCTCTCTCTCTCTCTCTCTCTCTCTCTCTCTCTCTCTCTCTCTCTCTCTCAATAGCTGCAGCCCACATACTTCAATGATGATTCTCTAACGCTCAAAAGTGTGCAGCCTGAACAAATCATATCTGCTCGATAGAAGGGACTCCAACAAATGCAAGATAATGTATGATAATAAATGCAACAGTTATATTAGCAACCCGGACAACCTGATGCCTTTATTTCTAAGATTTATGGTACAGGATCCGCTTTAAACCAACTGCGCAAACGCAGTCCAATCTTATAAATGTCTAGGAAAAATCGTTCATTTAAATTTTCAAAGGCCTATTTACTCTGTCAACTTACTTTCTTCGATTAAAGGGTAGCTATACTTACAAATCTTTTCTAGGAGAGAGAGAGAGAGAGAGCGCGCTAATAACGGGAAACAGAAATTCCATACGACGTCATTGCATACGGAAATGGTTCCACCAGAAACTGAAACCACCATCCCACTTCCTGCCATGATAATTACCCTAATCATCCTGGGACACTAAAAAGTAGGTTATGCTGCCTTAGGAACAAGACACATGAAACAAATAACATATGAAAGACAAAAAAAAAAAAAAAAAAAAAAGGGAGTAGGATATTTACTTTTACTTTTAGGTGGTTTCACGTTCCTGTTCAGTTTCTGGTGAGAGAAAATATACATAGCTTCGCAGTCTAAAAGCGTTTTTGAACGCTCGTGTTTCTGTACAGGATGGAAATGCATTAGCTTGCATGTATCATCTAACAACTCAAAAAGAGATATTTGCTCAGAGGTAGTCCATCTCATATTATTTGTATATATACATATCAGGTTGCTTACCAGAAGGTAAATATCTATTTTTGAGTTGTTAGATGACAAGAGTAAGAATATGCATTTTGCATCATGTATATAGAAACACGAGCGTTCAAAAGCACTATCAGATTTTTTAAACATTTATGTATGTATGTATATACAATATCTAATATATATACATATATATATATATATATAGATATATAATATATATATACATATATATATATATATATATATTCTATATATATATATATATATATATATAATATATATATATATATATATATATATTTAATATATAAAGCGAATACCACAGGAAAATGATAGTCAGAAATCCTAAAATAAGGATTTTTTAAGCACATTAATATATAATATATATATAATATATATATAATCTATAGATTATAATATATATATATACTATATATATATACACACACATATGAGAGAGAGAGAGAGAGAGAGAGAATTTCCCCTTGAAATCCAAATCACGTTTAGGCAAGAGCTGGTTGTCCATTAACGCGTTAGGCCTTCCGTCACATTTCCTCTGCCGAAATATTATTGTTAATAATAACGCAAAGATTATCATTATTAAACAACATAACATGACGACTTCCAAAAAGCCACATAAAGAGCAGAGGTCACTGAAGATTTCGAAGACTCCACAAAGTGTTGTTTCATAATTCCTTCGCAACAAGTTAAGTAAGATTAGCAGAGATGAAAAACGTTCAATATTCCTGATTCTCTTTTCATTTAACCTTAAGCCATCTACGAATCCAGGTTCTGCTATGTCTACTTATCACCTTCCCAAAGACCCACTTAGTCGGATATTTAGAGTTGTAAATGTATAACAACATTATGAACATTTACCAAAAATATCTTTTGTTTTTACGTTTTTTACTGAGCTCATGATAATAAAACTTTAAAAAAACTCTTCATTTCCAATCGATTTCCTTCGTCTTATCTCGTCCATATGGCAAAATAAATAATATAAAAAAAGGATCAAACGACTACACAGCATAAAACCGAAGATAAATGAGCAAGAATATCCGTTTATGTATATAAAAATAATTAATTAATAGCAAAAGAAATTCCATATGATCAAATAACAAAACAACGGACATACGTGAAACAGTATTTATTTGGAGTTTTCAGGATCCAAAACTAAATAAGTGAGATACGAAGCCTCTGAAATCTGTATAACCGGTAGCTCAACGGGACGTGAAATAGCGCAGGAGAAAACAAATTGTCAAAGGCGACTTCAAAATGAGGGAGAGATACAAGTTTGAAACTGTTTCATCTGGTGAATGCTCCCTGAAATTCAGTTCACAGTGAAATACAAAGAGCAGCAGTATGACTTAAGAGGAGTGAATGGCATTTTCCGGGAAGAGGGTGAGACGGCCGATTTGGGTGACGTGAAGCGTGAATAAGAAATACGTTTTACCCGATGAAAGAAGTGGATTTAAATTGAAATGTGGAACAAAATAAGATGAAGAAGTTATGTGGGTGAGAGAATTATTATATTTCAGCGTGGCTGCCTTGTTTGGCAAGATGCAAGAGAAAAAGGTATCACAGTGTTTGATTAACAAAGCAAGAGGTTTTAAGTAAAATGGCATTCAATATCTAAGAGGAAGAAAGCGACGAAACCAACAACCTGGCAACTAACGTAAGCTCGCTGAAATAAGGTCGATTAAATTTGGAGATGCAATTAGAATTATTTAAACGTTCCTTAATTACCCAAAGATGTATTGTCCATCACTGAAAATACTTTGCCTATGTACAGATTGTTCTTCAATCGTAATCTTTCTGCGATGAAAAAATACAGCTTTTTATACATTTTACGGAAAACCATCAGAATCTCCCATTCTTAAAAAAAATAAAAAATAAAAAATGGGAGGGGGGAGGGGGGGGGGGGAGGCGGTGGGTGGAGAGTCATCATCACCTAGGAGAAAAAAGAAAAGTCGTTTGGCCGTCTTGCCTCCAGAGGTCACCACCACCACCACCACCACCGACCTCTACCTACATCTGGCGTGTTTCCCTCAAGAAAGTCATCCAGCACGGATTATAAAAAGATCCCAAATCGCACTTTTCCAATGGAGTTCGAGGAGGAGGAGGAGGTGGGAGGGAAGGTCACTGAGGGGAGGGGAAGGAGAAGGGAAGGTAACTGAGGGGAGGAGGAAGGAGGAAGGGAAAAGTGGTGGGGAGCGAATGTTAGGAGGGAGGTGTGGGGGGAGGGCAAGCAGGGAGTGGAATAGAAGGTAAATGAGGGGAGGAGGAAGGGGAAGGGAGTGTTTGGAGGAGGTGTATATCCAGCATGAAAGAGAAGGTAACTGAGGGGAGAGAAAGGGGAAAAGGGAGAAAGAGAAGAAGGGGGAATGCTTGGGGGGGGGATGGGTTGGGGAAGGAGGGTAGGGAGGTGGAGGGGGCCAAGTTGAACTTCCCACTAAAAGCTCCTGGCAAAGGAATTTTGAAGTCGAAGTTCGGAGAGGTCGACTGCAAGCGGATTTTACAGAACACTTGGGTGAAACAAATTCCGCTTAACTTCGAAACAAATTCAATTTCAACCGGGGGGAGAAAGTCCCCCTGAGCAAGACGAGCCTTGGAAAGAAAAAAAAATTAAAATGACAGAAAATCATGAACATGGTAATGACGTCATTACTAATGACTCAAGAGTCGAATACGTCGTCACATTAATTAACTGGCGATTAAACGTTTTCATCGCTTGCTGAGGTGGAGGGAAAGTTAAGACAGAATTATCAACTCCCAGAACGAGCACGCTTGAAGGAAAATTACAAACAGAACACTTACCCTGTTAACAAGTGGAAAGAAAGACAGACATTCACAGCTTGAAGATTTCATTATTTGATTTATACTGTCTCAAGTTCCTCTCGATTTCTGTTTTGTCCAGCTATAAAAGTTATGAAAAATTGCCAAAAACAAACTTTAAAGAACTTATGACACACTAAAAATCCCTTTGCCTTAACTATGAAATACTTAAGTCATATTTTAGTATATGTTCAAATAAACTTTATTTGACACATACTTAAGATTTGGTCACAATTTAGTCAACAATATCGAGTATACCTCCCAAAAGAAGTAAAATCGTTTTTATTTAATAAAGTTTTTTTTTTCTTTTCAGTTCACATCAAAGACAACCCAGTTACTGGTTGCATTTTAAGCCGATGTCAAATATGAAGAACAAAAGCAAATGCGAAAGAAAAACAGAAAATCAAGGCTCATATTTACCTGTACGACCAACTCTCTCTCTCTCTCTCTCTCTCTCTCTCTCTCTCTCTCTCTCTCTCTCCTACACACGACAACAACAACCTATGTATTCAAATTTATTCATCGCCTCCAAGAGAAAGCTTTATCCATCCTGACGCCTGGTATACCTCCTCGCCCATTTTGCACGAACTTCCGGCATCACGTCTTCCTCTCTATCTACCCTTTTCGTAAAATGAAATAAGTATATCTTAGTTTTACCAGACCACTGAGCTAATTAACAGCTCTCCTAGGACTGGCCCGAAGGATTAGATACTTTTACGTGACTAGGAACCAACTGGTTACCTACCAACGGGACCTACAGTTTATTGTGGAATCCGAACCACATTATATCGAAAAATGAATGTCTATCACCAGAAATAAATTCCTCTGTTTCCGCGTTGGCAGAACCGAGAATCTAACTTCGGACCACCGGATTGGCAGGCGAACGCGAAAACCACTCGTCCAACTAGGAACTATATAATTTTAGGAGAGTGAAAAAAAAATAAAGCAAAAATACTTGGATTCAAGAACGAAAAACCATCTCTAAAATAAATTAATCAAGGAGTAAAAACAAAAGTTAAAAGAATTAAGGAGTGAACCATGATCTCCAGCCGATCTCTCTCTCTCTCTCTCTCTCTCTCTCTCTCTCTCTCTCTCTCTCTCTCTCTCTACCTTGCGGGCAATGTCAACACCGTAAACCCCAGACTCGACTTGATTTGCATGTAATGTATAGGTTTTGGAGCTGGATAGACTGCTCTTTCCCGCTTACGGATTGCTCATCAGATGCACCTGGCCACGAGAGAGAGAGAGAGAGAGAGAGAGAGAGAGAGAGAGAGAGAGAGAGAGAGAGAGAGAGAGAGAGAGTTGGGAGATCAGAATCACATATAGATAAAGTAGAAATGAGAAAAAATTCCAGAGTACCTATAATGACTTGACATGACATTTCAATGGTAATTTGCTTATTGTAGTAGCACCCATGGGGGAGTATATGTATGTATAGTATGATATATATATATATATATATATATATATATATATATGTGTGTGTGTGTGTGTGTGTGTGTGTGTGTGTGTGTGTGTGTGTGTGTGTGCTTTCGCTTCCAAGGGTCTGGTCTGGTAGCTTTTGCAGGATGGTCTTGTATGTATGTGTATGTGTATGTATGCTCTTGTTGAAGATTTCCGAGTATTATCCTGTGATTGTCAATCACAATATATATATAATATATATATATATATATATATATATATATATATATATATATATATATATATATAATTCTTAATAAAGATCCCAACAAAAGCCATACACACACGTAAAAGCACAGTTCTTCCCCGAATGAAAATCACAAGATAAAACTCCCGAAATCTTCAACAAGAGCATACACACACACACACACACACAGACATCCTGCAAAAGCTACCAGACCAGACCCTTGGAGCGAAAAGTGTCCGACGGTTTCATTTTTCCATCGTGTCGCTTTCAGACGGGGCCGGGACCCCCGCCCCTGTGCAAATAAACCCATGCAATCTCAAACGTACACACGCACACACTCACACACAGAAACGCACGGAAAAAGGTACGCACACGAAGGAGGTGCACAAGACACTGGCGAAGAAGCTGAAAACTGAGGGAGGAAATTTGAAGGAGTAAACTTCAGTGAAGAAACTTTAAGGGGGAAACGTGAGGGAGGAAACCTGTGGGAGATGAAACCTAAAGGAGGAAACTTGAGGGAGATGAAACCTGAAGGAGGAAATCTGAGGGAGGAAACTTCAAGAAGGAAACTTGAGGGAGGGAACTGGAGTGGAACATGTTTTTTCCTCTTCATTTCGAGCGCGTTGTTGACACTGGTTCAATTGATCCCGGAGGGAATGCCGAGCAAACACACAATTTAACCTTCTTTTTTTCTCGATGAAGGAATAAAAGGAAGTTTATAAAATGGTAAGAATGTAAAAGAATTGTATGTAATAAAATAAAATATAAGAAGTTTCTTTCCTTCCGAAAATGAATTGCTTTATTTATTCACTACTAACCCCGAAAAATATCTTGGTCATTAAAATACTTATGAAATATAATAATAATAATATGAAAGAGAGAGAGAGAGAGAGAGAGAGAGAGAGAGAGAGAGAGAGAGAGAGAGAGAGAGATTATTCCAAAAGGCTAACATAAGCTCTGTGGATCAAAAATTATATGAGAATATTAATGGTCGTTCGGGTATGAGAAAAAATCGAAAATTGATTAATTTTTATTATGATTAACTAAATAGTTAATTGCATGTCAAATGAGGAAATGATATATTCTAACATTACTATCGCTCTTTAATCAAACATAACTCATTATTTTCATAAACAAACAACACTAAAAGTACCTCACAGGTTCCACTGGCCAAGAAGAAAATAGAACAAGCCCAAGGAACTTGAATTCATTCAGAAACACAAAGCAAAATGGAAAACAAAGGCGAAAGGACTTTTCAACAGAGCATCCGGTGTTTCTTTCATTGTCTGAAAATACGAAAACTTATTTGAACTAAAAGTTTCCCACATCAAACTCGAGTGATGTGGTTCGTGTGTGGTTCTTCCATTTGTCTGTTTTTGCCAGGGTTCCACGGCGGTCTGGCAGATTTGGAAATGCGCGTCTTCTCTCTCTCTCTCTCTCTCTCTCTCTCTCTCTCTCTCTCTCTCTCTCTCTCTCCTCTCTCTATCTCATATATATATATATATATATATATATATATATATATATATATATTATATATATTAGTATATATATATAATATATATATATATATATATATATATTTATATATGGCACACAAAATAAACATACACTATCATACGGAGGAACTGATGCAAGTCTCTCTCTCTCTCTCTCTCTCTCTCTCTCTCTCTCTCTCTCTCTCTCTCTCTCTCTCTCTATGCAATAAAAATAAAATATACGCTCAAACGTATATTAAGAAAAGATGAATGGTAAATGAAATTGGTCTTATATTTTATTCTTTTGTTTTCTCAGTCAGTATACGATCGTTTGTGTTCTCCTAGGAACCAATAATGTTCCAATAGAAATGTGCAATAAATTATATAACGCAGTTAAGCAGCATTATATTAAGGAAATACAATGAAAGGTATCACCTTCATCCAAAACGCTGTGCAAAGCTGACTTAGTTCAGTTGATAAGCAAACAAATAAATACAAATAAAAAATTACACCTGCGTTCTGAAGGCATCCACAATCTCTAAAGACACGGCCCATTTTGTCGAGGAAAAAAAAAAAAAAAACGCGAAGAACCAAGAGAATTACTAGTTTGTTTGTGAAGAAAGTCTGCGAGGTTATGGGGGCCACATAAAATTTCAGATTGAAGTTTTCTCACGACATTTGCAGTATATTAAAACTGTTTTCAAAACCAAGACAAGTGATAACAGGAGCGTTCGAAAACCATCCCGCAGTCTTGAGCTGCAATATATTTAGAAAAAGGACGAGCAATTTGAGAACCATTTGTCTTGAACTGACCCAAATTCATTGTGTAGAATCTAAGTCATTAAGGATTTTGGAAATCAACAAATCGGACATTTTGATCTATATCTAACTTATTACACTTGAATCCTATTGCCAAAAGAACCTGAAACAGGCTGGAAAAAAGCAATAACTGAATACGAAACATTAAAAACAAAGAACTAACAAAATTCAGAAAGGAAAGGCAGAAAAACTAACGACTCTTTCTCATGGACGCCATCAAACACATTCAAGCCAAACTTCGCCAAGACCCAGCTCAACGTTAAAATGAATAACTGGGATGTTTAGTCAACACACACAAAGCAATATTCTAAGTCATCTTGCCAATTCGGAGGCAAACGTTTGCCTCGATCCCCAGAGAAGACTTCAAATCAACTCATTCCATTGGGGTCCCATTCAAGAAATAAATTGCGGAGACGTAAGGGCGCCCGTGCTTCTCAAAAGCAAAGCATCCTCTTCATCTGCGACCGCTTCTCTGCCGGAGGTCTCAACCTCAATTATATATCTTCCTCCATGAAATTGTTCTCCTCAACCTCAATTATCTTTCTCCAGGAAAATGTTCTCTTAAGGTTCACTGAGTAATATACAACTATACCTAGGTATAATTGTAGGTCACGAAATGCGTACCATAAGAATAATGTACTTACTTGTTTTAGCTTTCTGATGAGCGATTTTACATACAAATACTTGCGCCTAGATCATTTTTGAGCCAAATACTACAAAAACGTTTACAATAAGTTATAACATCCGCCATTTACTCTCTGATTGCTTTGGAGACAAGACTAATTCAGCTAACTTTCCGATAAACTGACATCCGATACAACGATATTGTCAAGAACAAAACATGAACTTCCAATTTCACTGACACTACAGTCTGTCTTCGACCAAGAGAAAGTATTTCAATAAGGGGTGATCAATTTCTAACGTTGCTTTAGCAAATTTGAATATCGTTCAAGACATTCCTTTGCTGGTTGTAATGGAAAACAGCGTGATATGCTTTTTAATTTTTAGAACGCTTAAAACAAAATAGGTTGAAAGTTTAGTGTGTGTGTGTGTGTGTGTGTGTGTGTGTGTGTGTGTGTGTGTGTGTGTTGTGTGTGTGTGTGTGTGAGTGAAAAGCACTTATAATCCTTTGAAAACGTACCTTACAAAAAATATCTTTTGGTTAATTCAGAAAGGATTGACAACAAAACTTTGAGTGAATTTGACAGTTTCGTTAATAAATTTAAATATCACAACTGAATTTCTGTTGTAGCGCAATGTTTCAATATTATTATATACCATTCGCAAAAATGTGTTTTCATCATCAGTACTAAAAACTATGAACGTGGCTTTTAACAAAAGCATAGTGGGAGAATTTGATAGAATGATTACATCACTGGTATTATATTGAAAAGTACTTCGACATGTTGAAATCCGTTGCAATTTTTAACCAAATAAAATTGCGAGCTGGAAATTTAGTATCATGTTGCTATGACCATCCAAGAATAATTTTATTTTCCAAATTTGAGTCCGGAAAAGACCAAATTAACTTAACTCTACCAAGATACTAGAGATGGTGTTAGATTATTTTTCTTTGGGTGGGGTGTGGAGGGTTGATCGGAGGGTAATGGCATACCTGTCGCTAGGATAAATGATCTCAAAACTAGGAATGCTTATAAAGGCAAAATTCAGCATCCAAAACGGTACTGTAATGATTATCAATGATCTTGAGCTAGTAATCTTAAAGCTCAAGCAATCTCCTGGTTATTAACCTTTCGAAGTGGAGAATAAAGCCTAATTTACCAATGAATTGGACTTTAATGACAAGCATTTTGGTTTATCTTGGTTTATCTCTGCAAAAGAGAACACTAAAATTAAACTGGCCGGCATAGAAGCGAAGCAACCACGCAAGAGAGAGCTATCCCCAGCATTTAAAGTAATTATCAAGATTCCTTCGGACATAGTCACACCTGGACCCATTTGTTTCAAAGTTGGGCGAATATTTGCTTTCGAAAATACATCTGGGCGAGAAGGGCGAATTTCACCATTCTCCACAAAAAGAGTCAGAAATAAGTAATGAATTCACTCACAGAAGCAAAGAAGCGAAAAAAGCTTAGTTTAAGGCTGACTTTGGATCTGCGTGGAAAATTTTCAAGACTGGTTGACAATCGGTGCGGTACTTCGACGTAAGTCCGACCGATAAGCAGAGAATGACGTCACACTACGGACAATGACGTCAATAAGGATTTTTTCCTAATGCCACTTTCATGCCCTTAAACAAATACAAATTTAAAACCCACTTTTTATCGTTTAATCTTTTAAACCCTTTCTGTATTTATAAACGGCTTCACGGGTGTAAGATTCGTGAAGACAGTACATTCATATTGAAAACGCCTACATCAAGTAACAACCTTCAAGAAACATTAATATTGGAATTTAACATTACACGAGTGTTACAAAGGAAACATAATGTACCATACCAATACTGTATATGACCTCTGTCTTAAGGGTAACACTTGATTTAAACGTAAACGGAGGAAATTGTGAAACGGAAAAAGAGCGGCAGTTTTGACCATTTGAAATCCAAAAGACTGAAGAAAATGTAAATGTATTTTTGTGGAAGAGGAGGATCCTACGGGTATGTATAAAAATTAAGAGAGATATTATGGGGGAAATAAATTCAACATATCGAAAAAGATCATTCAATGCATCTATCTACCTATATTCCAATGGAAAAAGCCAATAAGGGTATGAGCTTCTTAACGGCCTTAAACCTTCATTTTTGGAGAACCCGAACAGTTGGCATGCTTCCTTGAGAATACTACAGAGAGAGAGGAGAGAAGAGGAGAGTTGAATGAGAGTATGAAGATGAGATGAGAGAGAAGAGAGAGGCAAACATCACCTGCATACCTGGGACACTACAGTGCGTTTACGGAATATCATCTCTGATAAGCACCCGAAATTGTTCCCGAATTCCAACTATGCATTTTAATCAAGGCGAATTCAATTTGAATTCCTTTCCCCTGTCAGAGCAAAAGGGTTCGCATGGAAATCGGGGAAGTATTGGATCGGGCCAAACGCACCCCACCTCTACACCTGCCATGTTCCCCGGTATCCAGGCACCCCCAATACCAGGACCCCCCACAGGGACACCGCGTGAGTGGAACTGTCAACAACACCTGACGAGCTCACCCATTCCCCTTCAGCAGAAGATATTCCAGGAAAAAAAAAAGGAAAAAACGGAAAAGATTTTTTCACATATTTCATTCTCTCTCTCTCTCTCTCTCTCTCTCTCTCTCTCTCTCTCTCTCTCTCTCTCTGAGAACATGTAGATCAACAACGCAAACTCCAGTGTTCCATAAATCACAGTGTAATACAGGAAGTCAACAAAAATATTTATTCGAGAAGCTTAAAAAATTTTCTTGTAGATGCTACAAGAATAATCAAAAGTGCCGCATGATGGAAGCAAAAGATTAAAAGGAAGAAAAGAAGGAACTGCAACAAGTAGGCCACAACATATAAACAGTATATCGAATTCACTTTGAGACAATTTACCTGTTCCCCGGCCCCCCTCCCACCCCTCGAAAAGGTGCGTCCACAAAGCAGTAAAATACGTCATGAGCACACGTCGGCTTATCGCATAAACATATTACCAACAGGTTGAATGTAAGTCAACGACTTTAGTTCCACACCAGTGCTGCTCCATACGATTATGCAACATTTGCCAAAGTCCGCTCTCCACTTTAGGTCGCTGACTTGTTTTCAACCTGTTCGTGATATGGATGCCATAGGCTGCCGACGAGTATTTATACGCTTTTCTGTAATGTGGACGCACACTGCAGTAAAATGTAGTAAGTACTCAGAATCTTGATAAAGGATATCTCAAGATAAAATCACATGAGGTGCAAAATTGAATTTACGAAAAAAGACAAAGATATGTATCTCCGATTACAAGCAGATTTAAAGGACTCTTCCAATACGTGTCTGAAGCCATATTTGAACAACGCTCAAAATGTCGACGTATCAGAAAAACTGTAAAAATGAGGAAAAAAAAAGTTGTACTGGAGGCATTAAAATTCACTACATTACCAGCTTCCAGTTCAAATATGCTCTCCAGACCGAGACAGTCTAGAAAAACAAACAAAAAATATCTCGAGAACGGAGGCAAACAAAAGACAAATGACAAGCGAAAGTAGCTGAACAAATCTGGTTCACAAATGCAGAAGCGAAATTCTCTGCACTTTCAGTTCGATTGTAAATACATCGGAGAGTTTGCGATTTTAGATGGAAAGAAGGAACGAAAAGTATTTTGAGAAGAGAATGGTGATTAACGGAGAGGCACGGAA
>NC_061096.1:38494681-38499681 GCF_015104395.2 Macrobrachium nipponense
GTAATCTGATATAATATATAACTTCTTAGCATCATGCAATCCCATGATTACAGTAAATACTTGCAAAGTTTGACGGAATAATAATAATAATAATAATAATAATAATAATAATAATAATAATAATAATAATAATAATAATCATCATCTAAAAGATTCTTATGCTAAAATGTCACATTATGCCCAAAAGAAACTCGACATTTATTTTGGTTGCTGCTGAACACCTTACCCACTCTTTTATTTTATTTTTCATTTTTTTTTTTTTTATCTTTTTTTTTTTTATTTACCGGTGGTCTTGATAAGTTGCACCTAACGATCAACTTGCGTGCTCCTGTTTTAATGCACCTCACATCACCTCAAGGTCTATTCCCAAATCATTTCCGTCAACAAAACGAAAAGAGAGAGAGAGAGAGAGAGAGAGAGAGATTCACGCAGAGACACGGCCTTCACCTTTATTTAAATGCTTCACAACCAAAACTTTTTTTACCACACAAGATAATTGTTTCCCAGTTATGTATTTCATACTAATCAAAAACATAAACTATCATAAAATTTAAACACGCACATGTACATAAGCCTCTCATAAAAAATATAAGATATTATTATAAAAAATATGAGCATTCATAAACTTTAAACAAATTAAATAATTACTATATGCCCAAATCGTTTATCTGCCTGGGATATTTCACAATCAGATAAAGAGTTCATTCTACCATAAGATCCACAATTACTTTCTGAATCCTGGCCTGATTGCAACATGAGGTAGCGACAAGAGCGAATAATTAGGCAATCTTTAATAGAAGACTCTCTCTCTCTCTCTCTCTCTCTCTCTCTCTCTCTCTCTCTCTCTCTCTCTCTCTCTCTCCAATACATACCCAAACAAAAACTCCTGCCTTGATCAAATAAGGAGATGGTCCCTTCAACCTTCAAATGTCACTTGCATCCTTCTCCCTCAACCTTGTTACTCAACCCTGCCACAGCCCCCTCCACCTTATTACTCAACCATATTCAACCTTAAGTCGCCCCCCCCCCCCCTCCCCTTAGTTCTACCGTTACCAATAACTCCGTGGCTTCTATTACATTCTTGGAGGTAGTGTCCATCACATTGTGTATCTTATGTCTAACCAAGTAATTTCCTAAATAACAATTCGAATAGCAACTTGAATAACGTTCTCCCAACGTCTTCGATTTGGATATTCGATAAAATTTATTTCCACCGTATGCCGCCTCCTACTCCATCTCTCGTCCCTTTCTTTTATTCAATGTTTCCTCACCTACTTACATCCATTAAAAGGGTTCCATGGCTCCCACCCCTTCCCCATCCACCAACCGCCTACCACCTGCACCCGTCTAACTGCTCTTAAATGCATCTTTACTCCCTCGTTGCATTACGCTTTTTTTTTTTTCTTTTTCTAGCGAGACCCTCCCCAGCTGGCTGCTTCCACTCCGCTCAAGATAAATGCATCGTCTTTTCAAAATCTAAATCCAGATCTTGGGGTTATTTTGGACGTATGCGTACACTTACATGATCACTATTTAAATATTAGACATTTTGCATTTTGCACAATTACGTACCCATACGTGATCACTATTTTAACATTAGGGATTCTGTATTTTGGACGCATACGTACACATACGTTATCATTTTGTATGTGTATGTTGAACGCGTTTTTTTTTCTTTTTTGTGCGTGTTTACGTTATACGTACTTTTAACTTTCTTTTTTTATGTATGTGGGTTGTAAGCACTTTTCTTACTTTGTAGGTACTTTTCTTACTTTCTTGAAATCTTCAGCTGAAAATTTTACGGACAGTCAACAGACTATAAACCGAAAAGGGCTCCAAAGGGAAATCGACCTGAATCGAGAGACAAGTTATAGGAACAGGTGATAAATAAATAAATATGAGGGTGATAAAAAAATAAAAACGATATACGTGAAATTCAGGAAACGTCAGCAGTGAGCAGGAATGAAGTTCCTCTTCCTTTAAATATTTGGAGATCAGAAGATTTTACATCTGCACTGGGCAAACTATTCCATATTTTATATGTATCCAAGATAAAACGCCTAGAAAACTGAGTACTCTGTGTGTGTATGTATGTATGTATGTATGTATGTATGTCACTCTCAATCTATGCAAGAACTCCAAGCAAGAAAAATCAAGTTCTAAAGAACTGGATCAGCATGCAAAATTCTTAGTTCACCTTGTTGCAAAAATAATAAAGCAAATGCATTCACACGAACCACGTCAACCAACTTCCTGACTCGACACGAAAATCAATTCAAGGCCGATCTAAAATCAATTCATCGACCCATTTCCATTAGCAACGACCGTGAGAAGAAAAAATAATAGAAGCAAAACTTTCACAATTCAAAATTGTTTATGATAAACAAAAATAGCACAACCATCGATCATATTTTTGTTGTACATTAGTTTTTGTTCGTTAATAGGGACTACTTACAGAGGTAATGATTAAGCGCGTGCAAGCATACACGCGAAGCTGTGACCTATGCATGATCATGTCACACTAAGCGCGCTTTCTGAATCACCGGATACGTCATTGGTTTGAGAAGTGCGTCATCACTTAATTTAAACTTCACTTACACACTTAACGTAGGTATGTTAATTTCTGTCTCGTGTGTATGTTTATGTATGTATGTATATATATATATATATATATATATATATATATATATACACATATACATACATTCATACATGCATACACACATACACGAGACCCCTTTGTTTACACACACACACAAAAAAGTAGGCACTTCAAAACCTAACATTACATTTTTCCGCCTTGCTGTAGACTCCAATACATGGACTCCACGAACCCAGTTCCTCAAATCACAAGCACAAATCGCATAAACCAGATTCAAAGCCACAAAGGCATATTCACATCGTGTGCTGAAAAGCTTGATCCTATCGTAAACACACACACACACACACAAAGGAATAAAGAAAAATACGAGACGAATCTTCGTCTTTTTTGGCACGAAAACACGGGATCATCCCTCCACGCTCCTGACCAGGCGTTACGCACTTACACACCCTAAAATAACTTCGGAAATCGGAGTGCATTCCCACTACGAAGTTTTCACAAGCTGTATGTGACGTCTTATAAAAAGCTGCCCTTCTAAACACGCAAAGTGACGCTTTGGAACTCCACCTTGTGCTTTATTTCTTTCCTTAACTGAGCAATCTGGTCCCCAGTCAATCCACTGTTCCTTAAGAAACTTCACCTGAGCCATATGAATTGATTTTCCTCACTAAGCCATGTGGTATGTTACGTGTGAACACGCTTTGGCAGAGAGAGAGAGAGAGAGAGAGAGAGAATCGATTAACATGAGGTGACACAAGACGCTGCCAATTTTTTATGAGCTGTAACCTAGATAAAATCGGACTGTGCTTATGTTACTACTACTACTACTGCTACTACTGCACATAATGATAACCACAAACTGTCATCAACAAGGACCCAAAAACAAGAGAAATCGTTACGGTAAGAATCCGTAAGCTGATAAAAACTGTCATCAGAGACATGTCACGATGAATTGCTCATATTCTCTTCTCCTCAAAACGGGTCATTTGTTCTGTATATAAGACATTGATGAATGATAACTGGAAAGAGCAACAAATACAGTGGCCCATATTTCATGAAATTTATTATCTAATAATACGGTTAATAATCAACATATGACAAAAACGGCATGCATGAATATCACGCGGTTACAAAAATGAAACGGTAATATCACCTGTCCTTCAAATTTATTTATCAGGGTTATCAATATTCAACCTGCAAATATTAAATTTTATATTTGAAGCTTGTTGGTAATATATAGTTTCTGATTCAGGTATTTTACCTCATAAGCAACGCTATGGAGAGTCGTATAATCAAAAACAGAAAAAAAATTCTGAAGCATCATCAAGGTTCTAAATGTAATGCAATACAGCATATAAAGTGATCTGAATACAGAAAATGCCATTACAACCCAAAGATTATATTGACAAGGATATAAAATTTACAATGGCATAGTTTCATTTCTGAAGTACAAAATGTAGCGAGGTGTGTGTTACAGCAACTCACCCTTTATGAAGTTCCAGGGTTTGAATCAGGGCGAATAAGGGAGAGATTTGCATTTACTTCCCCCCTTTGTATTCAAGGCTTTCAGTGGAAATCGAATACAATATAAATTATAATCTGGTATATACAAACGAACGAAAGAAATATTTCTAAACTGTGAAAAACGCTCTATATTCCGGAATATACTATAAACGAATGAAAGAAATCTTTAAATGATAAATTCTTTCTATTCCAGAATACATAAACGAACGAAAGAAAACTCTCTATATTCGGCAATTCCGGAATGTATACAAACGGACGAAAGAAATCTTTCTAAGCTGCGAATAAAAGAGAGCAGAGGAGTAATCATGTCAGGAGATCTCCAATCCATCAATCAGAGCACAAATCAGGCGTTCGGCCACGATGGGCAGCCGAGCAAGACTTGCGCCGATAAAAAGGGAATCCAATTTCTTATCGCAGAAACACGGGATTGGCGCAAATCGCCTTTCTTTATTTTTGCCGAGGAAAAAGTATATTTACACCGCGAAGCATCTTGATCACAGAAGCAAGCATAAATGCGAAATAAAGGAAGCGCGTGTGGATGGATATCTTTACAGATTCTGGCGTATTCACCTTAGACCAAATGAATTTTGTCTATTGGAATTGTGAGTATAGTGACATCAAAGCATAATTCAAGACGAATTTTACGATAACGAAGCATATTTCATTTTTCAAATTAAGTGGCTTGACTGATGAATTCCGCGTGGATTTAAAGGTCTTTTAAAAGTAATGATAAAATGTCGGTATTAAATTTTCATAAAGTTTTACTCCTAAAAATTCGTATCTAAGAAAGTCACTTTGACCTAAAATACTGTCAAAATGCAGATAATAAAAATAAAAATAACTTTATTATGTTTACTTTAATCCCAAAATTTCT
>NC_061096.1:38502181-38504681 GCF_015104395.2 Macrobrachium nipponense
TACAAAAAATTAATCTTGTGAAAATTACTTCATAGTAATATATACATGAAAAATCTTGAATAAAAAAAGACGGTTATATGAATATTCCAGTAAGAACTTCGAATTAAAGAAATGCATCAGTCACTACCAGAAATTTGTTTAGTAAAGCCTTTATTGACTTGACATTCACTCTGACCGACTGGGAATGGGAATTGAAACTGGAATATAATATTTAGGAGAAAGGCCAAGCGCTTGGACCAATGAGGTCACTCAGGGCTGAAAAATGCTGAAACAATTGTTGGGGGAGGGTGGAAATTAAGACGGAAAAAAAAAGAGACTATGGACGGAGGTATCGTAAAAGGAATAGATGGGGTTGTAGCAAAGACTTAAATTATGCCTACAGTGCACCGCGTGAGCTACGGGGAATGACCGTCTGGGCTCCCTGTCCTGCTTTGCCGAAGCTGCTTAGTTCATCTTAAGAAGTTTCAAACCAGCAGACTTCTGACCAAGCACGTCTTACGACATAAGCGGCGGTGAATTGCAACGCCTCCCTCAGAGAATCGTTTCCGTGGTGGGGGAGGGGAGGCGGGAGGGAAGGGGGAAGGGCCGTAAACACGTGCAGTGGTCCTATTCCCCTGACTTACAATCATGGACGGCGGCAATTACTAAGGGCTGTTTCTCCACGCACAACTTGGCTCTACAGCGCCATCTCGCGCTCTCCGACGACGCATTTCGGCCGGATAAATTTCCCCCAATGGCTCGCTGCCTGAAGAGGACATCGCAACAACTTCTCTTTAATATTGAGAATTTCTCTCTCTCTCTCTCTCTCTCTCTCTCTCTCTGTCAAAAAGGAACATCCAAGACTCGTTCTCCGGCCGCCCGAGAAGTTCGGATTGCTCATTCACAACGGAAACTTGAAGTGATTAGAGCAATTATAGTAGTTTCAAGTCCGACTGCTTGTCGTTTGCGTAATAGAAGATGATCCGAATTAGCTCTCTCTCTCTCTCTCTCTCTCTCTCTCTCTCTCGAGGTAAAAACGAAATAATCTTCATCATCCATTAACAACCTTGTTCCTCGCGTGATAATTCTCCTGACCAACTGCGAATAGGGATTGGCTAGACTTCCTCGAAATAGCTTCCATAGAGACGGGCAATATATGACAACGTTAACGTTATCGATTAAAACACACGCACACACACACACACACACACACACACACAAAAATGCGTCTGGATTATACTGTAAGGTATTAACACGTGGTCACAAATACGTTCATTTGAAAATTTACAAGCACTTTCACAAAGGTGAATACGAGCGGTAGTTACATAGGCACAAATCTTATATGAGCGGCAATTAGTATATAGGTTAATATCCGATATTAGCGATGATTATATAAATAAAAACCTTACGTGAGCTGTTTGTTTTGTTTGTTTGTTTGTATGGTGTTTTTTGTTGCATGGAACCAGTGGTTATTCAGCAATGGGACCAACGGGTTTACTTGACTTCCGAACCACGTTGAGAGTGAACTTCTATCACCAGAAATACTCATCTCTGACCCATCAATGGAATGCCCGATAATCGAACTCGCGGCCACCGAGGTGGCAGGCCAAGACCATACCGACCACCCCACTGAGGCGCTACTTACGTGAGCTGTTATATAGGTAAAAATCTTGCACGAGCAATAATCACATAGGTAAAAATCTTATATGAGATATAAAGGTATACATTTTATGTGAGCGGTGATATAAATAAAAATCATACGTTAGGGAAAATTATAGACATAAAGGTCTTAAGTCAGCGGTGCTGATATACGTATAGGTAAAAATCTTGCACTAGCAATAATCACATAGGTAAAAATCTTATATGATAATATGGGATATAAAGGTATAAATTTTATGTGAGCAGTAATAAAATAATTAAAAATCTTACGTTAGGAAGAATTATAGACATACGTTAAGAAGAATTATAGACACAAGTCTTAAGTCAGCGGTGCTGATATATAGGTAAAAATCTTGCACGAGCAATAATCACATAGGTAAAACTCTTATATGATATATAAAGGTATAAATTTTATGTAAGCGGTAATATAAATAAAAATCTTACGTTAGGAAGAATTATAGACATACAAGTCTTATGTCAGCGGCAGTTTCAATGACATAATGCCATCAAAATGAGACTGCAGTTCGTACACCAAAACATGAATACATCCTCGACGAGCGAAACCAATAAATTGGCTAGAAAGCAACCCATTGTAAACTAATTAAGATTAGCCTCATCTTTTATCTCCGGCCACAAAAGAAGCGCGACCCGCCCTTTGAAGATACGGGAATCAGATTCATAAACTCATTTCCGAAACCATGTTTAAATCTCGGCGGGCGATGTATCATTATCGTATTATTCAATCGAACTGGTAGGTCTTTTTTTCGTAATTATAATGATCTTAGCCGTTGGAATTGAATGTAAAATCTAGGCTAAATGCCAAGCGCCGGGACCTGTGAGGTCATTAAGTGCTGAAAGGGAG
>NC_061096.1:38507181-38524681 GCF_015104395.2 Macrobrachium nipponense
AGGGGGAGGAGGAGGCCAGAGCAACGGCCAATCCCTCGAATTTCGTCTCAAGGACTCTCGGGAAGACTTTGGCAATAACGCATCAGTCATCCGGAACAAAGCTATTGCCTGTCAAGCCAGATGCGCGTCCCATCATCACCAACGCACCATCACCATCACCATTATGTCTTGGGCCACTTCATGTCCAGACCAAGGCGGAGGAGGATGGCCTGCTGGCATTATGTATTACGAACCCAAGGCTACAGTCTCCCCTACCTACCAGCTACCCGCCTCCACTCGAGGCGGACAAACAGGCCTGCAGGAGGAGGGTGGATGCCTCACTTACCCTCCTGTTCCCTACCTAACCCGCCCACACCCGGGGCGGACAAACTTGTTTGCAGTATCTGAGAGAAGTTATAACTGGTCTCAAACAACAAAGAGACTTTTTAACTGGTCCCAAATATATCAGAGACTTTTTCAACTGGTCTCAAATATCTGAGATACGTTTTAACCGATTTCACATACCTGTGAGATCCTATCTATCTCAAATAACTAACAAACTTTTAAAACTGATCTCAAATATCTGAGATACGGTTTAACTGATCTCAAATATGACATCCATTTAACCCGATTCCCATTATCAGGGAGACTTTTAAACTGTCTCCAAATATCTGGGAGACGTTTGAACTTATCCAAAATATTTGAGACGTTTTATGACAGATCTCAAATATCTACGAGACATTCTCAAATACCAGAGACTCTTTAAAAGACCTCAAATATCCGGGAGACTTTTTAACTGATCTCAAACATCTGGGAGATGTTTTTGTGAATGAGATCATTTCTAACCGATCTCAAGCACTAGTTTCTGTCTTGTCTCCACCAGTCATAAATCCGCGTGCTCTGTCATTATCTGTAACAAATCCCCGTGCTTTTTTTTATTAGCAATAAAAAAGACATGCGGTTTGCCGTAATCTGTCATGTATCTCAGTAATTTCGTCGTAATCGATACCCTATCCCCAGCAGTCATTGACGGCACTACCAGACATACCTGCGTGTGTTTTATCCTGGCCAGTCACAATTCACCGTTTTTATAGTCTTTGCCAATTACAACCCCGAAGGGTTGATGGTTATCTTGACTAATCACGAATCTTTTCAAGTGTAATTTACCTTCATCGGTCGCAATAATAAGTCTCATGAAGTCCACTTAGCTATCAATCAAGTCCAAAATTGCATTCTTTTGATTTTTAAGATTACACCAACAAAATCGTAATCACAAATTTAAAATGCTATCAGTATAAAATACTGACAATAATTATTAATAACGGGTTTTGAGAAACAAAAATACAATTTCACAAAAAAAATATACATTTCCCTCTCGAAAATTCAACCGTGCTTCATATACAAATAAAGTAAATAAACCTTAGGAATATGTATATACAAAGAAAAACGCCCAGATGACAGTCGTTCCTTGCAAATACAAAAAGAGGCCACCTTTTCAACCTTCTTTTCATATTTTGTTTTGTTATCCATTCACATAATTAATTCTACTTTTTTTCTTTCTTTAAAGCCTCCTGGGGAATATTGTTTTAAAACGTGGCTCTACATTTATCAAATCTACTTTTGTTATATAATCATCAATCATCATTAATCAACTGTGCAATTACTCACTTAAAATTAGTGAATTACAAGGGTTTACGAAATTAATATCCTATCGTGAGAACTTCCTCTCACCACTGTCCCCTTATGTGATAGTTAATTTTATTCAATTACGTTTCACAACTAATACGGACAAATTCATATCCTATCAGGAGCATCTCTCTCCTACCCAGTCTCTCTCTCCGCGATTCATAATTCAGTTTAAAGATTTACACCTAAAATGAATGACATTCTCTGGAATGTCAAATGTCACTGACAATTGAAATGGTAATACTGTATTACCATACCAAAGGGGGCTCATTCAGATAAAAATACCGAGTGATACATGACTTGTATATGAATGAGCATGGTCAACGTCAATTAATCCCATTTATATCATGTACATAAATGGATAGGCAACTTCTTTTGCCCACTTCTTTTTTTATCTTGGTTGTAAAGTACCTCTAGTCTAATTAGCAACTACTTATGTCCTGTGTTAATTTTCCTTTACATTTCTCGAGCCTAACTTAATGTTTATATTACGTATATAGTTCATTAATAAGGTAAGATACAAAACGCCAACCCGACTAGATGCATTAAACCAGTTTCTAAACAGGTTCGTTTTATAAGTCTAACGACTTATTTTTTTGTCAGTTGTTGCTTCTTCACTAACGCCGATTATTTTTACCGTGACCTTTGTAATTAAATCATTCGGTCTTCAATTATTCTTTCGTGCCCGGTGATCCCCATCAGTCAACATTAATTCTTATCCTTTCTAATTTGATCAATTTTGGAACTACGTGAATGAAATGACAACCTAACTGGTCTTTAACAGTTTCAGGTCTAAATCCTAATCAAAAATACTGCTCGGACATTAAAAGTTCAAGCGAAGATGCAATACTTAACTACCCTGAAACAATTCTCTGGTAATTTCAATCGTTTATTTAAATTTTTATATTTTTATTTAATAATTTGTTAGTTGATCTCTACTTTGAGTTATTCCCTTTCATCTTCAGTAATTTTTTTCAAATGAACGCCATATTCCTTGGAAGCTTGAATCTTAAGTCAATGTCCCCTGAGGGCCTGTTCCATATGGATATGGTTATCCTCTGAATAATAATAATAATAATAATAATAATAATAATAATAATAAAATAATAATAATAATAATAATAATAATAATAATAATAATAATGTTCTCAGAGGTCCACAATAATAAAAAATGTTTCAAGTTCGTGTATAATTTAAAAACCCTTTACAAAAAGCTTTCGATCCCTTCCCTGGACTGAAAATGTACCCAGGGAAGGGTTCGAAAGCTTTTTGTAAAGGGTTTATAAATTATACACGAACTTGAAACATTTTTTATTATTGTGGACCTCTTAAAACATTATATATACTCTCGCGATAGAGAGTTTTTCTCAAATAATAATATTAATAATAATAATAACAACAACAACATATAGCACAATTCCCATTAAAACACCCTACTGGTATGTTACATTTCAAATACAATGTAGAATACATTAAAGTTAAGTTTACCAGGTGTAACCCCAGACTATTTAAACTACTGATACAGAACCAATGACTTTATAAGGGAATGACAAAGCCCTGGTTAATACGACACCCTAATTAACATCCGACCCTCCCTGGACCTGAAATCTGATGGATGAACGGGCGTTTGCTTAAGTCAGGAACACGAATTGATCAAAATCCAACAGTTCCAATATTTCATGTTTGAGTGACATGGGATTATTCCGTTCATCAACTCGCACATGCAGCCTTTCAGTAATATCTCTCTCTCTCTCTCTCTCTCTCTCTCTCTCTCTCTCTCTCTCTCTCTCTCTCTCCTTTATCCGTGGACTCAAACCATTTTTTCAGTAGTTACACAAACAGCTGCATTTTAAGAATCTCAGAGACATGTTTCTTTGTATATTATCTCTCTCTCTCTCTCTCTCTCTCTCTCTCTCTCTCTCTCTCTCTCTCTCTCTCTCTCTCTCTCTCTCTCTCTGTGAGGGCATATATACAAAATCTCTCTCACAATGTGTGTTCATGCTCAAGTGATGGCATATACTCTCTCTCTCTCTCTCTCTCTCTCTCTCTCTCTAAACAAAGGTGCTGATATGCTCTACTGAAGACACGCATACAAACAAATACGCCACAGTACGCACGTACGTACGTACATTCCGCAGAAGCTTTCCGCACCAAACTTCACCAAAGCGTGAAACCGTAGAAGACGGAGACCACGCTTCCTTTTCCTAATAATCAATATGGCTACGGCAGAAAAAGAGAAAGTATTGTCTGAAATCAATAAGCATCGGTTTACAAGAGGTTTATGCATTCCTCGGAGGGGGAGGGGTTGGAGGAGGGTTGTGCGGGAACTAAGCAACATGGGAAGGTTTTTAACCTGTGCCGAGCTATGCTGCTGGGGCTTTTCACCCTGGAGGATCATAATATTACAATATCGGGTTTCCTGACCGTACGTAAGCAAATACGAGGAGGGTGCAACATGGCACTATAGTAAATTCACATCAATCGTGCATCTGATATCTAGGCCAGTCCTTTACGACGCTCCTGATTGGCTGTTGAAAAGCTAGTCACAGCGCTGGAAACTCTCAGTCTCTCTCGAGAGTTCACATGGGCAGGATGTATGTTCCACCTCTCCTGAGGGACACGTTTGGAAGATGTGATTGGCTTATCAACAACCATTCAGGAGCGTCGTAAGGGACTGGCCCAGACATCAAACGCAAAATTGATGTGAATATACCATAGCTTTTACCATTATGGTTACAGTTGGATCACGGTCTTATCCCGTACATATAAATGATGGCTTACCATAATGATTGCATCATGAATGAGATTTCATATTAGCAAAAACACACAAATAATGGCATATCACAACAGCTGGATATGATTATTCTCATACTAATGCTTACATAAAGATAAATAAATCATAAGTACCCCGCCCTAACACTAACATAACGATAACTTCTTACCATAATGCCTACTGACAATGCCTTAGCCTTGCATGGAAATAATAGCATGCCATAACTCTTACAGAAAGTACAAAATTACCTACTGAGAAAGAAACTACTACCAGCATAAAAATGCCTAACTGCTTACCATTATGCTCAATAAAAACAGTACCATAACCTAGCACTTTCATATGAGTTATGGTACACTATAATGCTTAATGACAGAAAGTATATATAAAAATTACTTAGCGAGAACAAAACCGCAATAAAATTTACACAATTCGCTAAAGCAAAATAGAGCAATCGTCCACACTAAGTGAAAAGCGAGTTTCACTGGCTCTATATAGTGCAGAAATGAACACCCCTCTCACGTATACGGAGACTTTCCGACTCCTAAATCTCACCCCAAGTACCGTGAAACAAGACGTATGCAGGAGTAACCAGGTATGATTAACAATAATGGCTGACTGACTGACTGACGGTGATATGATCACCATCACAAAGACATGTTCCCTGGGGATGATTATATTAATAGAAGGCTGATCATTAAATTGTTTCGCAAGAGATAAAAGACATGACCTTAATTCCGGCTGACGTAATCTTTCGCGGATAGTTTATATATATATATATATATATATATATATATATATATATATATATATATATATATATATATAGTTTTACCTTAATATGGATGAACTTTACATTTAGATGTCATGAAACATTGCTGAAAGTGGTGGTCTCCTATTTACCACCTGCGATCAATAAGATGGTAAAATTGGATCATCAGCAGAGGATCTCGCGTTCGTAACGATGTTTATTTGCTTTATTTTCATTATTTTTCATTTTCTTCTCTCGCTCTACCATTTTTCAAAGATGAGTACTCTATTTAGAAAAGGCTTGCCTTGCAAATTAATGGCCTTTCAGCTTGTTCCAGACAAAATCTGGTCAGTTTCGAAGGGCAATAACAAAAACAGAGCAAAAACACTCCATCCTTACCGGAGATTCGAACCCAAATTTTATTGCTAAAAAAAAAAAAAAAAAAAAATAAACGAGTGTATAACTCTAGAATACAAGGCACAACTTACGTAAAAGATGTCGTTAATAAAGATTATTTGTGGTTCACCAAACTGAGGAAACGTAATATATAAATATTCTGCAAAACTTCCAGATGCATCGACAAGCGAGTAATAACGAGAGAAAAAAAAAAGAAAAAAAAAGAACGATAGGCTTTTGATTCTGAGGGGAAAAACTTAAAATTCTTCAGATACATCTACAAGCGAGTGAGCTACGCAGGTAAACGAACAATACCTTTTGCTTCTTTAGGAAAAAATAAAAGATGTCTTCGGACACATCTACAAGCGAGTGAGTTACGTAATAAAAGACGACGCCTTCAGATATATAGATCTACAAGCGAGTGAGTGTCGTAAGTAAACGAACAATAAGCCTTTGCCTCTTGTGTGGGGGGAGGGGGGGGGGGGGAAATAAGAGAGACGTGTCTCCGAAAACTCGTAATCCAATGGAGACCTCGGGGTTAAAGAGACTTCAACCCATTTTCCCACTCGGTGAAATGTCATCACTCCATTAAATCGAATCAGATCCTCTTTCCAAAGGGTCGAATCGAAGCCTTTTTCCTTTCACTCAAGTCCATTCAGCGCCGTGAAAAATATCACTGAAAGAATAGTTTCTCAACCAATATAGTCAACGGTCTGGCAATGGTCGACGACGGTAGAAAGAATTTCGGTGGGCGTGAGTGTAGGCGATGTTTTTGACTATACATATAGCTATATATATGTGTGTGTGTGCATATGTATGTTGATTAATATATATTAATATAGGTATATATATTATATATATATATCTATATATTAATATATATATAGTGTGTATATATATATATAATATATATAATATATATATATATATATATATATATAATATATTATACACACGCTCACACACATATACACTTGTAATATCCTCAACAATTAAAGAGCCTAAAAATGTAGAAAAATTACATAAAAAATAGTAACTTATTCCTGACCTACAAAGAGAGAGAGAGAGAGAGAGAGAGAGAGAGAGGAGTACTGGAATCCCATACAAAAAAAGGAGATTTGCTGATAACAACAGCCCTCTGACATAACTGAAACTAAATGGAAGAAAAGTACACCATAAGAACCTTAACTTTTGTAAGGCGTCATACACAATCATTTACCGGAATGGAGAAGGCTGTGACTCATAGAAAGAGCGGCGGAATAGGAGGGCGGGTGGGTAGGGGAGGGGGAAGTATTAAATAAGAAATGTAAGGGATGATAGTGAGGATGAAAGCCTCCTTCAGAACGAAGAGCCTGATAAAAGAGGTAAACTAGAAGGTTTGATATTTCAAAGACCCACACGGTCTAAGTCAACAAAGGCTTGAGGTTTTGTGAAAAGTACTCGCTGGGATCTACAAGAGTAAAGAATGTGTATGGGGCCTACATATCCCGATGACCACGAACAAACAATAACTCCCCTTTGTTGACTTTTCCTTCAAGAGTCGATTATTGTAGTCTTGTGACCGAAGGTCAATTGATCATTCATTTCAGTTTGTTCTTTGTATAGACTTTCTCAGAATTTAATCGAGGCAATGTATAGATAAGCTTTGCAACTTTACGTAATTATATCTCTAATGCCCTGCATTACTAGTGGCTACTTATCACATTCATTGTATGAAATACCGAAAGAAGATAGCTCCACAGATCATTATTGCTCATGGTACGTACAAGGCTTGGTTACTTGAGCAAGACTGAATGGTCGTTATTGTTTTCTCTTCTAAACCAACGACCACTGCAATGCAATCTAAAATTATTGATCCAACTCCAGACTTTAAATGACCTAGGTCACCTCAGTCTGGACCTTCCACGAAGAAACCCCGTAAGCTCATCGTTCGTTAACTCAGAAATATCTAGGTCATCTGAGGTTGTAGGTAGTGTCATAACGTTTTCCAAACTACTCCCACTTTCAGTGTTAAATTTGTGTTATTAGAAAGAGTGCTATTATTCTCCTTGTAAGCACAAGCTGGAAGTTCTCCAAATGAACCCTGTAATTTGCTAAGCAGGTATGCAAATATAATTACACTGAAGATTACAATAATTCACTGTAGTTAAAAACGTTACTCGGTGGACTATTGTGACACGGTACTGACCCGTTCCATGATTTAAGATGAAGAGCTAGATGAATATCATAATTAATCTGAGACATTATTCAACAAAACTTTACGTTGCAATCATTTCGAATTTTCGCTGAAATTTTGATCTTCGACACCAAATTTTCATGACTAGAGACTTTTTAACTTTTCATAAATTATGATAATTTTAAAATTAAGTTTATCAATCATTCAAATTCATAAAAAGTACCGTCAGTTTGTAAAGGCATTATTGTGAAAATGATATTGCAAACGGTTGTCAAAATATCGCAAATTGTGAAAATTTTATTGCAAATTTTTGTGAAAATATTGCAAATCATTGTGAAAATGATATGCAAATTATTGTGGAAATTATATTGCAAATTATTGTGAAAATTGTATTGCAAATTATTGCTAAAATTATCTTTCAAATTATAAAAATATTGCAAATTACTGTGAAAAACCATATTGCAAATTACTGTGAAAATTATATTGCAGATTGTGAAAATTATAATCCAAACTTATATTGCAGATTATTGTGAAAATTATACAGCAAACTAAGTGTCCATACTATGTATAAAAATTCACATTATGTGATCATGAGCATAACGGACACTTCACTTTCCCTGGTGTTATTCAAAACGTACAACAATGCAATTCGAAGCGTTTCTGAAATCACATTAATTTCCCTGTGATACAAACTTATCAGCACATTCCAAAGCCTGACATTTAGAATTCTTATCACAAACGTTATGAGAAATTCCAGTATTGCTGCATCGAGAGCGAGCGCAAGCCGTAATTATATCAGAATATCAAACATCTCTTCTCCTGCTCGTCATAAACTAATACTCGGAATGTCCAGAGGAATAAAAGATCTCTCTTTTCAGGGCGACCAATAAACGACTTTAAAAAAATAGGAAATTGGATAAAAGGAAAAAATATTTTAAATTTCCCTTGATACAACGCATCAAAAAAATATTTGCAGTTTTGCGCTGCAATCGTCATTTGGCGCTGGTAGGAATTTGAGTTGCCAGCAAGAGTATTTTGACAACTGTAAATGATTAGCTGGTACATATTTTGTTTGTGTGGGTGTGTGTGTGTGTGTGTGTTTTTTTTTTTTTTAATAATTAACTTCTCGTGGAAGATTTTTCAAGCAAGAATAATCATCCCTTTCAAAAGGAGAAATTCTGGAAGGCCCGAAACTTTCACTCTTAAACTGTTAATAAATATTAATGCTTTAAACTTACCTTTCATAAAGAATTAAACTCTTCGGGAAATTCAGAGCTTATTAACTAAAAACATTCCATTGACAACGGAATGTATTCTTCTTAAAACCATTGGATTTCTTAAATAAGGTATCAGGGTCCTAGCCATTACTGTAATTCCTTGACATTTATAACTTAATTTTTTACACTTAGACATAGAATACACCCGCATGACATTTGGTATAATAAAAAAAATATTTTTAATATAAAATTGTACAGCAAACCCTGTAACTTTCCAGCTCTTGCACAATAATACAATATCGTTCTTATCATTTTATCGGAAAACCTATATACCTTTCCTAAGACTTGGAATATCAAACTAAGACCTGATAAGGGGTAACATGATGTCTGCTAAGGTTACATGCCATTGCTTGACCTAATAGATAAACACAAATAGGCACTGATATATTCAGCATAAATTATGCATGCAATAAAAGCTGGTTTAGTAAAAATAAAAAAAAAAAAATTATATATTAAATTAAATATATTCCAAAAATTACATCTAAAATTATATACATTCCACAAGTTACATACAAGAAATTACTAATTACCCAAAGACTTCCGTCGCGAAGGAAACAAACGAACGTCTAAGTAAGGAGACGAGTGTCACAGATGGATGGACAGGTAGACGTTAGGGAAGGGAAGGGGTGGGAGGGGGGAGGAGGAAGAAGTGAGGGAGGGAAGGAGGGAGGGAAGTGGAATAGACGAGCATGAAGCCCCTCAACAATGTCGAGAGAGAGAGACAAAGACCATCGCGGTAGGAGAACCACCTCGTGGAGGAGGAGGAGGAGGAGAAGGAGAAGCCTTTGCCGATTACATGACCATTTTGGAGAGGCTCCGGGACGCAACCGTTTAACCCTTCGTCATGAAAACGAGCAGCGACGCGCGCGCCTGCGCATTAATACAGAGGAGCGTCAGCAAATACGAAAATCAATCTCGGATTAGCCACGTTCATTACGTAACTTCTTGGGAGGCATTAACACGACTGATGCAGCGATGTCTCACGTAACCGTGGGCTGTCCACGGTGCCACAGGCATAAATGGTGTTTTACCGTCAAGGCGACGGACTGACGGAACACACCTTGCAACACTGCATGACGCAATCGGTTATACGTTTACGTCCTGAAGACGCTCCAATGTATATATATGTAAATTTGGGAGACGAGTTTCAGTAGTCCGATGTATACACACACAAGCACATACATAGTATATGTATATATATACTATATATATATATATATATATATATATATATATATATATATATATATATATACTTTCCGTATGCAATTTTGCTTTTACAGAAGCAATTGTAACTATAGTAGGGATCAATAAAAAAATAAAAAAAAACATTACGCATTGCACATCCTGAACATTTATATGGCCCTTCATCTCCAATTGCAAAAAGAATAAAATTTAATTTCATAATAAACGATAGAGGTTAATGGAGATTCGGTAAACAATCGGTAGCCACTGTAGCTGATGAAATACGAGTATTTTGGGATATGCAATTTCCTCCTCTTAACGGCACTGTCATTTCCACTGATTACCATATCATGGCATGCATGTGTTATACAGAGAGAGAGAGAGAGAGGAGGAGAACGAGAGAGATGGGAGACGAGAGAGAGAGAGAGAGAGAGAGAGAGAGAGAGAGAGAGATGAACAGTTTAATCTCGAAAAGTTCAGATACTCGCCAAGGCTCTCCCTTTTTATTTACTCTTTTTATTTACTTATTCATTCTTTTCAATACTGATATGATGGAATACATGTTGGAGAATAATGCTCTCTCTCTCTCTATTCTCTCCTTCCTCATCATATATATATGTATATATATATATATTATATATCTATATATATATATATATATAGAAGATAGATAGATAGATAGATACATAAATAGATAGAAGAACATATATACACCAACAAACACCGAAAGTCTACTAAGTACAAAGACGTACCGTTTAGCTCCTCGCCTGGTACAGAGAGAGAGAGAGAGAGAGAGAGAGAGAGAGAGAGAGAGAGAGAGAGAGAGAGAGCCGTACTAAGGCAGAAAAAGGTTGCGTCCGGAATTAAATCGTAATTAAGGGACGAACGCACGAGGATGCGGAGTGATCACCTTTAACGGAAAACTCTTCATATAAGTCTCTCTCTCTCTCTCTCTCTCTCGAACTTAATTTGGTTGCAGCGATCATCATGCTGTCACGACCTATTCATATTTATATATACATGCGTAGTATTATTCATTGTTTGGGTTGTCTACCTTGAATTATTCAAATGATCATAACAATTGTTATTCACCAACTCACTGCATAGCATCTTTAATTCTCAGGTTAGGCGAGGGTACATTCAACCCTAGGTCACAGAAGAGCTATCTTGTAGATCTTCCATCCAATAGCGTTTAAGTCGATAATAATTGAAAACAAATCGAGTTTGGGTGATATACATATATACCCACATGTATTTCGCTCACACATACATAAACGTATATATATATATATATATATATATATATATATATATATCTATATATATACTTATTTTCCGTTCGGTTGATTTTCCCTCTTTTATATTTCACATACGAATGTTTTATTCTGTCCAAGAGAGCTCAACAAGTTCATAATAATTCATGTTCGATAATAATAATGTAAATAATAATATTCATATATTTCCGTGTGCTTGGATATATATACTTATACTATGAAATATTTGACAATTATGCCACTGGTGTTATCTAAATATGCAACTAATTTCACTTCACCATTATGAGTGAATCTTATGCAATGAATAGACCAATCAATGACAATGCAGCTCACCAAAAACAAGTAGGCTATTCAGGGAAGCCTAGAGACAAATGTAATGGGAGGGAAGTAGATTGTAAGTCAATGAGAATTCTTATACGATTGTGGTCGCTAAGTTGGTACATAACTACAATCAAGAATTCCAGCATAAACTTGTCCTCCAGTAATGACAAACAGAACCGCTTCATAATCACTGGCGTCACGTCAACCCATCAGTCTTGTGAACAATTTGCTAACAGTGGCACTCGGTGGTATTCAGTTATAAATATCTCATTCTGAATTGGCTATCTATCTCCAAACTGGTATCCACTCGACATTTCTACGTCGTGCAAAGATCTTATGATATAAAACAGCTACCGGGTACTGCGTCAATTCTGCTGGTCTCTCTGAACTACTAAGGTCATTCAGCGTTGAAACGGAAATTGACAGCAAAAGGTTTGAAAGGTGTACGAGGAGGAAAACCTCGCACTTGCACTATATCCTATTCAACTGTTAGGAGACGGGGGAACGTAAGACTGAAGTAAGAGAATATGAAAGGGGGACAGTAAAAGGAACGAAAGGGGTTGCAGCTAGTGGCCGAAGGCACGCTGTCAAGAACCTTAAGTAATGTGTACAGTGCACCGCATGAGGAATACAAGACTTTAGACGTTTTACATGCAACTGCATATTCCTCTCGTGCATCTCGTCACTTCTACACTTTTACACTGTGCGAGGATTCATACTACAAGACAGCAAACCGGGTAATAAATTCTATAGGTCTCTTTGAGACATTAGCTTCTTTTTTCTTGAAAAAGACAATATAACCCGTTTGACACTATGGCACATTCGAGCGCCTTCTGTCACCTCTAAATCACATTCGCAGAGGTAGTCATTTGTTAGAACCCAGAGCGAATAAATGTGAACGTTGGAACATAAACTGCAGCTGCACATGAAAGCTTTAGCAAGCAGGCAGGCAAGCAATCCATCACACAACGCTACGGACCTCGTTCCGGAAAAAAAAAGTTACACAAAAGCTACAAGCAGCAGGAAAAGACAATGATGACGTCAGCACCATTCATATTCCCTGCCAAAGTCAACACAATGGCTTCCCCAACTGCAGAGGTAGAAGTGCAAACAGCGACATAAATGAAATTCTCGTTCTTTTTTGAAAAAAAATAATAAGTCCATATATATATATATATTTTTTTTTGTATGTGGGGGAGTAGGCATTCTAGTGTTGGTTTCTGATCATGGAGCTTTAATTCAGTAGTTGATAAAATCAAAGAAAAAAGTTAAATGTATCTAAGTGAAGAAGAGTCATTACGTTCAGTCACCGTCACCACTTCCTTTATCCTCAAAAGTTATGCATGATTTCACTTCTTTAATACTTGGAAAATTTAAATATTACCTCTTATTATTTAAAATTTAAATTTAAATACTGACACCTTGAAATTATCTCGAACATAACACAAATTCTTTCAAAAATCGAGAAGCTTTCTACCTAAAACGAAGTGAAAGAAGCCACACACTCCCCACCACAAAAAATAAATTAATTAAAAACAACACAAAACAACAACCACTAACCAACGAAGTCTCATGAACAAAATCAGACTCCGTCATCCCAGGCACAACTGCTCTAACAAACTTAATGGAGTTCAGGCAACAAAGTAATGCGGCAACTCGTACAAGACCCGTTTGTGAGCACTCTTGGGACAGATTACGCTCAAACGCACTACAAAACGCTACGGAGTTTGTACCTTTACGAACGTAGCCAAATTATTGTGTGATTCACATTAATATGGTGGTAAACATATAAGGATGTAAACTATTGATATACGGATAAAAGGAGACATTATAAGGATATAAAGAGGCAACTTAATGTTATAAAAAGGCAATTTAAGGTTATAAAGAGGTAATCTAAGGATATAAGGAGGTAATCTAAGGATGTAAGGAGGTAATCTAAGGATACAGAGAAAGACAATTAAAGGCTATAAAGAGGTAATCTAAGGATATGAGGAGGCAATTTAAGTATATAAAGAGGTAATTCAAGGATATAAAGAGGTAATTCAAGGATATAAAGAGATAATCTATGGATATAAGGAAACAATTTAAGGATGAAAAGGTGATCTACGGATATAAGGAAGCAATTTAAAGATATACGGAAGTAGTGTAAAGATATAAGGAGGTAAGTTACGGCTTCAACGATGTAATTTTTAAAGGAAAAAGCGATATCACTGAAAGGAGTGGCATTGACCGATGGGCGACGTGCTTGAGAGCTTCTTGCTACACACCGTGGAAGATGGAAGTTCCTTGGGATGATGCTGCAGCATCTAACTTGATAGCATCTCGTTGGGTAAGTTTTTATTGGCTGTTTTACATTATATATATATATATATATATATATATATATATATATATATATATATAGTATGTATATAGTGTTTGTTTGTTTGTTTGTTTACGGTGTTCTTACGGTGCATGGAAAGTGAACTTCTATCACCAGAAATACACATCTCTAACCCCTCAGTGGCATGCCCGAGAATCGAACTCGTTGCCAGAGGTGGCAGGCCAAGACCATACCGACCACACAAATGAGGCGCTATGTATATCGTGTGTAAATATATAGACACTATATATATAGCCTGCAGCTGAAGCCATTATGCCCGTATTGAAAAGCCCCGGAGATAGTAGTATGCTTATAGCAAATCTGCTCTGAATCAACGGCAAAATTATGTTCAGTTAACGACAAGCTTCGCACCCTCAATGAGGTCAATTCCCCTTAATATATATATATATATATATATATATATATATATATATAGATATATATATATATATATATATATATATATATATAATATATATATAAAACGACATTTTGATAAAGCGCATGCGCACATGCAGATCAAGATGTGGCGACGTTTTCCTTAATTCAACGCCACAGTGGTGGAAATCATTCCAGGAAAGAAAAGAAATTAGCGAATCTAATTACGAGCTCGGCCATCATTAACTGAGCAGATGAAGACACCCACGTCATCCATATTCATTACTGAGGGGAACCCTTAAATCTGAATTGCTCACAGACGACTCATTTTTGTCTGTTACATTCTCTCAAGAGCAGTTTCTCAACTTGGTTCAAGTCATAGACCACCGGACCACCAGCCCAATATAAAAATATCATGGATCATTTATTTTTTGAGTAGCGATAAACAAAAGCATTGACAGTAGTAATTCTGAAATGGAATATACTAAATATAAAACAATTATAACCTGAAGATTATATTTTTTCAATAGGAATAATACAATAAATGAACGGTCAGTTATTTATCCGGATAAACTTGTTCTTACTGCATTCTTAATAAATATAAAAATAAATATGGATACTAATCTCCAGTTTATTAACAAATTCAGTGAACGTCCTGTGGACAACCCAAAATGCCATCGTGGACCACCAGTTGAGAACCATCGATTAAGTGGAAAACGAAAGTTGAAATCATATTTCTTTTATGCACGCACTTCAAAACTGAACCCTTGGTAACAACAAACCTGAAAAAAAAAAAAAAAAACGGTAATGAGAAGAGGCTTTTTCTCCCTTTCCACCTCGATTACCTATGACCTGGGTTAATTCAATAAACTAAGATCAAAACGGATAACCCGCAAATAATCTATTAATCCTTTGGCCCTTAGTTAATTCAAAGCAGCATTGTAATGGCATAATAATGGCTTTCTTCCCCCCATGAAGTAATTGGGTTATTTGGGCAATTTCCTCCGACAGAGAAATTAATCATAACACCATGTTGTTTTGTCACGAAATCCCGCTGGGTTTCCTGATATCGTAAGTCTAAGCGTGTAATGAGAACGTTCGCATACGTAGAAAACACGAAACATTTATTCCACACAAACAATGGAAATTATTCTAAACCCAAAGTGAAGGTAACCGTAGCCTCTTATTTACAACGATGCAAACAACAAATATTTCAAGGTTAAATCTCGATCAAAGCGTTCAAGCAGTGTACAGCACTGACCTCCTTCAATGTCCTGCCATAGATTAAAATATAATAAAAACCTTTTCCGCAGGCCATGTTCTCTTTCCGTATCATTTTCTCATAATTGGTATAAAATGCATAGTAAATAAATGAATAAATTACGCAGTCTTTTTGAAAAACAATAGCCTCGACATATAAATGCGAGCGGTTAAATGACGCACGAATTAAATGGTTAGGGATACTCCAAATAAAAATACCTACTCTATCCCACTGAAATTTCAGTGACCCATTTTGGATGTGCACGCATATACAAATCCAAACCTACTTACATATCAAGGAGGAAGAAGAAGAAGAAGAAGAAGAAGAAGAATTGCTATTGTACACAACCGAAAAAAAGGGAAAAAACGAAGCACAAAAGACATATGTTCTTTTGGGAACTTCGGCCCCAATCTCCTTATCAAAATGCATAACAATCACGTGAAAGGAACATCATGTATAAGCCACCAACTCTCTCTCTCTCTCTCTCTCTCTCTCTCTGTATGTGTTGACAATAGTGGAGATATACGTCATTAGAAGGCGGATGCTACGACGCCACAAAACCTTTGTCCTTTCGCTCGGCACAGATAGGTTTGTTACTTTGCAGGATTGCTGGGTTAATTTGCATACCAACAACCTGCAACTCTATCTAAGGGCAGTTTACTTCTCGATGTTTAAGCAAAGGTGAATTCAGGCCTATCCCACCATTATCGGCAATTAGCAAGTCTTTATATATTCTATATCTATATTATATATATAAATATAATATTTATTATAATATATAATAATAGATATTATAATAGTTTCATTATTAGGTTCACTTCTAAGGGTGAAGAAGCCTGGCAGGTCCCCGAACCCCTTTCCCTTTTCCTCAACAACAAAAATTAAACTACATGTAAATATATATTAATATATATATGATATATAATATATTATTTAATAATAATATATATATATATCTATATATATATATATATATATATTATTCAATTGGGAGAGAGAGAGGTTATTGTATAGAGAGAAGTGAGAGAAGAGAAGAGAGAGAGAGAGAGAAGAGAGAGCAGTGTAGAATATAAAACGCTCTCTTACCTTGTCACAAAGCCCAAAAGAAATCCTGAAAGACTGACGGGGAGAAATTCAAGATCTCACTCGATCTTGGGCGCTATGAGCTCCTGTAGCCCCGTTTCTTAATTCCGAATTAAATGCTCCCCAATTATACTCTCCTTCAGAAACTTGCCTGCAGGAGATGCAATCAAACGCGAGTGCGGCGCATCAAGGCTTCATCATTTCCGTTCCTCCTTGTAATTTTTTTTCTTTTTTTTCCCGAGTTTCATCACCATTGGAGTTTCAACTTCTGTACAGAGCTTCATGTCATTTTCAGGTCTTTCGCGCTCGCGCGCGCGCGCGATAGAGAACAAAGACAGGAAGTCGAATTTTGTAATCTATAAATTTACAATAAAGCTTGCCCATTGCTCTGTATTGCTCAGGCGCGTTTTTGCAAGCGCTAGCAATAGAGAGCAAAGAGAGGAAGGTGAATCTTGTAATCTCAACATTTTAATGCAACATTTTGTATAAATGCAACTGACTTAATTACTATTACTGAAGTACCAAGAAAACTACAAAACAATCCACAGATTCCTCACTTCTTCTCGGTTCCAAAATGATCTACCCCATCATTCACAATAAA